>NW_020229407.1:0-76910 GCF_003227725.1 Camponotus floridanus
AGAAAAGATGGAAAAGAAGTCCGTGGTAAATCGACTGGTGGCGGGTGATAAACATTATAATCATCAATCGAAACCGCGCCAATTTCTCGACCGCTAAAGACATTGTGTTGGAACATGTGCAGGAACGCTCTAAAAAAAACACAAATTGTGTAAAAGTGAACACTATCAATTCACGGCGAATTTGTCGAGTGATAAACACGCGATAAAAGTGGTGAATAGGAAAACTATGAACTCTTTTGCGGGCACATGGGAATTTTTACGCGAAAGTGGTACGAACAGCGCGTTATCGAGTCACCCCGTGAGCGTTCTCGAAGAGTTTAAGGAACGCGCATAGCGGGTGGGCTTTATCGCGAAATACTGAATCTTGACTGTAAATATAAACAGTCAATCCTTTTGCGCCGCGGGTATGTCACATCAATTACCGGCGGGAGATTATGATAAAGAGAGCGGTGATTAACGTGCAATCAAAAGGACAATGCCGGTGTTTCGCGTGGGCAGTGGTCGCCGCTCTGTATCCCGCTAAAGGAACGCGAATGGGAATCATCGGTACCGCCGCATTACGCGACATGCTGAATCTCCGGGACATTGAGTTCCAGTGAATCAGACTGTGGAATCAGATTAAGAAATTTGAACTTGCAAATTAACATTTCAATCATGTGTACGGCATCGGAAAGACCAACAAACATTTGTCCCGATTTGGATCGTCTTTCGCAGCAGAAACGGATAGAGCATGTGAAACCTGCTTGTACATTGAAGATGACAACAAGGTGGGACATTTTACATGGATCAAGAATTTATCCGGCTCGTGAGCTCGGCAATTGAGCAAGACACTGAATTGTTGGTCAAAGATATATCTGTGATCGTAAGTTTAATTTTATTTATTTGGATAATTACAATAGGTTATATACTTTGTTTTTACATAAAATCTTAATTAAATTTTTTTTCTTTTATCAGATGGCCTTTCATTATTTTTATTCAGACACCCAAGTTGCAGTCTGCATACGGTACGACTGGCGGAAAGCTAAAGCGACTGCGCTGTCCGGTTGCCGAGGACAAGGACAAGTGGCTCGAGTTCAGCAACCCTAATCGGAAGGAACGGCTCCAGTTTGTGGTCCTAAACCGCGACTTGGAATGTGTCTTTGGCCAAGACCGAAGAAGAAAATATATCACGCCATCGGGTATTTCAGTTTAGCTTATTATGTACATGTTCGTAACGACGATCATTATCAGAGTATATTCGCGTCGTAGCGTCGATTGTATTAAACATGGTTCGCACGAAGACCTTAAAAATTTAAGCAATTCGCGTTTAAGAAATATTTTTAAAAAACAAATGTCCCCCATGGGTAAATTAAGCGTTCGAAGAGTGGGAGAAATTCCATAAGCGCCAACTGCGTTGTCATATTATGCGAAAAGCAAATACATCTTTGCTCTGAGCCCGACGAATTCGGTCATTATTGGCACCGTTGTTTTCATCCTTCATCAGACCCGGTACCTTTTTATTTAGAAGCGGTATACCGTATGCATTATCCACCGCATAATCGCTCGTGTCGAATCTAACAATGTCACGCTTCATATTCTCATACACATTCGCACACTCGATGTGATATATGAGACTGTCCGTATCGGTATACATTACTCGACATTTGTCGCGATACATTGGCGCCATATACTCGTGATGAAATTCGTACAAACATGTCTTGGATATGTCGAGGATGCACATACCGACGTAAATCGGTTTGTAAAATTTCACCTCGAGTTTACGCAATTCCACAGCGATTAAGTTTTCCGAAAAAACGCTTCTGCTGTGGAAATTTGGTTTCGCGATCATCGCCTCTGCGCCGTATCGTCCGTCCCACTTTGTTAATAATTTTACATCGACACGATTGCGTACATTTTCCATCGTTTTACCAAATACCGCATTATTCATTAATTTGTATAAATTTTTTTCGAAATCATTTTTAGCCAACGTTCTGAAATGTGTATTTAATTCTATATAATTTTGAAGCCAGGGAGATTGAGAAAACTGTAAAATTCGATGTATTTTTGTTACACGAAGGCCGTGTCGCGTACACTGCTGCAGGTTGCGGTAGTGTATCACGTAACGCTTCTTATCGTATAACGTTGCAAGTAGCTTGAATTCTCGCTTGCCAGGTGGTTTGTCGCGTGTCGGGCAAAACGTTAGATCAGTGTGCGCATCGTGAAGATGTTGCAGGTACTCGAGATCCACTTCGAGGATATAGCCCGTAGGCGAATCTAGCGCGATGGATGATACGTCAAAATTTGACACATCGTCGACCCATCGAAAATCAGCATAGGGCAACGGTTGACACATCGCGCATCCGTACAAATTATTTACATCAAAGTACATCTAGTACGATGATGGTTTCGATGGATCGTACGACTCCATGTACTTGTTATTAGCGCGAGCGTATCTACCCGAACATTGGCTCAGGCCGCCGCGTATACCACGTTCGATAAACATAACCATGTCGATGTCTGTAAGCAACTCGAACGTGATCTTTGTATGCTTCAACATGGCGTCCCACGTGTATCCGGGGAGAGTATAGTAATACGCGGGGTCGAGTCCGTAACTTTCGATACATTTATCTCGAAAGTTTTCGAAAATATCGGCTAATAACAAGACATCAATTTTGAGGTACAAGTCGCTATATTCGCCTAGCGTCTGAATGGAGAATCGTGTCCAGACGTTCTCGGCGTGCGCGTAATCGCTCTCGGATACAGTTTCACCAGTCAAGGAACTGTAAAACGATTCGCGCGGTGGTAAACACGTATCATGCAACCTGTCGACGGAATCGATGTATTCGTACGGAAATACGCCTTTTCGCGTTAACAAATTGAAATTTTCTGTTGATAAATTTTGAAATTCCGATTTTAAAATTTGAGTTTATCTTTGTCCAAAAATGATGCCAATTTATCGAGACTCGATGCGAGAAATTTGTATGAATCGATGAAACGTAATTTTATTTTATTTTTTTGATTCTTCTTCTTTAAGATCAACACTTTTGGTAAACGAAATATATTTTTCCTTGGTTATCGGTAATAACTCGATTTTCCCTTCGAACGCTGTGGCTATTTCCTCGATAATAAAATGAGAATCGTAACCGGATAAATTGTGAAACACTATCGGAATGCAAAAAGAATCTTTATAATTTAGATTACAATTTGAGTGTGCAGGACCTCTGTACCGCCCGGTCAGATGGCAATGATCGCGAACGCGTGTATCATCTTGCGTAAACGGCTTTTCGCATATATGACAACGAGTGGCGCTATGGAATTTCTCCCACTCTTCGAACGTTAAATTTACCATGGGGACATTTGTTTTTAAAATATTCTTAACGCGAATTGCTAAATTTTTAAGGTCTTCGGCGAACCATGTTATACAATCGACGCTACGACGCGAATGATACTCTGATAATGAGTCGTCGTACGAACAATGTACATAATAAGCTAAACTAAATACTCGATGGCGTTGATATAATTTTTCTTCTTTCGTCTTGGCCAAGACACATTCCAAGTCGGCGTAGACCACAAATGGAAGCCGTTCCTTCCGATTAGGGTTGCTGAACTCGAGCCACTTGTCCTTGTCGCTCGGCAACCGGACAGCGCAGTCGTTTAGCTTTCCGCAGTCGACCGTATGCGACTGCAACTTGGTGTCTGAATAAAAATAATGAAGGCATCTGTAAAAGAAAAAAAATTTAATTAAGATTTATGTAACAAAGTGTATAACCTATAATTATCCAAATAATATAAAATAAACTTACCGATCACAGATATATCTTTGACCATTGTGTTTGCTCAATTGCGAGCTCACGAGCCGGGATAAATTCTTGATCCATGCAAAATGTCCCACGCTGTTGTCATCTTCAATGTACAGCAGGTTCACATGCTTATCCCGTTTCTGCTGCGAAAGACGTATCGAGACAATGTTTTTGTCTTCGATGCCGTACACATTGATTGAAATGTTATTTGCAAGTTCAAATTTCTTAATCTGATTCACAGTCTGATTCACTGGAAACTCAATGTCCCGGAGATTCAGCACTGTCGCGTAATGCGGGTACGATGATTCCCATTCCGCGTTCCTTTCAGCGGGATACAGAGCGGCGACCACTGCCCACGCGAAACACGCATTGTCCTTTGATTGCACGTTAATCACCGCTCTCTTTATCATAATCTCCCGCGGTAATTTGATGTGACATCCCGCGCGCAAAGGATTGTACTTGTTTATATTTACAGTCAAGTTCAGTATTCACGACAAAAGCCCACCCGCTATCGCGTTCCTGAAACTCTTCGAGAGATGCTAGGGTGGACTCGATAACGCGCTGTTCGTACTCGCGTAAATCGGATGTGCGAAAGAGTTCATAGTTTCTCGTATTCACACTTTTATTCGCGTGTTTATCACCCGACAAATTCGCCGTTGAATAGTGTTCACTTTTACACAATTGTGTTTTTTTTAGAGCGTCCTGCACATGTTCCAACACAATGTCTTTAGCGTCGAGAAATTGGCGCGGTTCGATGTGATTATAATTTATCACCGCACCAGTCGATACGCGACTCTCGAACGCCGTATCAATTTCGCGCTACACAAGTCCATTTTGACGCGCACTACATCCGGCACCCGCGTGTACGAAACGTCCACGTATCGAATTTTTCAAACCTTCGAGGCGCGCGATCCGAGCAATCAGTGATTGTCGATTTCCGATCGATAATCGCGGCCGTTTGATTCGACTTTGCTCTTTCAACGACTCGATGTACTCGTCGCATCGTTGCTCCCACACAATGTAGTTTTCCAGCGAATCAAGCAAAGCGAATTGTTCTCGCAAAATTTGCTCCTCCATATTGCTAACGTACACTTGCAAAATTTAGCGTTTCCAATGATAGGTCTGATGCACTTTAGCTACTGGTGGGGTGCGTCTCTCTATCATGATTTATATATCGTCTCATGCATTGTTTTATGATCGAACATTCTAGAACGATTTCATCTTACAAAAAATTCCTCGTAGTACCGTGTGCAATTTGACCTTGATAATTTCACGTTTTGTCATGTACATTTGAAAAATCTAACGTGATTGCATCAGGGGCAACCGTACATCGGCCCTTGATTTTAGCGCTTTCAGCTAAATCATTGTCTGGGGATGATGCATGTTTTAACCTTGGCGGTTATTTTTTCACTATTTGTCACATACATTTGAATAATTTTGGTGCGATTGCATCAGTGGCAGTCGTACATCGGCGCTCGATTTTATCAAATTCAGCTAAATGTTTGTCTAGGGATGATACACATTTTAATCTTGGCGGTTATTTTTTCACTATTTGTCACGTACATTTGAATAATTTTGACGTGATTGTATTAAGAGCAGCCGTACATCGGCGCTCGATTTTAGCAAATTCAGCTAAATCTTTGTTCCGAAGATGATGATGTCATCGCAGCCGTACATCGGCGCGACAAAATTTTGGAGGAAATTAAAATGTTGTGTCAGCAATAATCCCCTCTACATCATAATTTGGAATACTATTTGAATTGATATTGATTCTAATACGATTGCAGTATTGCATCAATCGCGCGTGTGAAAGATTCATCGCTGAAGAAATATGAATTTCTACTTTCCGATTCGAAACGGTGAAACTCCACCGTGTAAGAAGCAAAAATGCGACACGTAAGTTTAAATCGTTTAAAAAATTTGTTACTTATTGATTTTTAATATTGTTGTATAATTATTTATATTTTATAGTATCCAGCCTCGTCGTGCGGCTCGCATACTTGGAAGAAGGTACGCTCTAACCCCGACGTCGTACAAGTATTTGGACATTGGAATAAGCGTTGGAGCTGTATCGTACTTGGAGCTGATTCTCGGCGATAATCGAGGCAATCAAATAGTGTTGCCCTTTTCAACGTGGAATTTGTTGATGCGGAAGCAAGCAGACGTTGAACAATTTCTACAATCGACTGCTCTCCCATTAAGGATTGGAGATTTAACGATTGAAATGTATCAATCGAAAATTGTAAAACTTGCATTATGCGAAAATTCTTTGTACTTGAAACCAGAAACATTATTACATTTATTTAATTTTGAAAATTGTATCGATCATATACACAATTGGTTATGCGAGAATACGTATTTCGTAAATGAAAAATTTAAACAATTTGAAACTGTATTACAACGTAATAATATTACTACTGTATGCAATGCTGTAAAAACGATACGTGAGAGTGATGTCTTTGACAGCGAATCATTGATCGATTGCGAATTATTAACATGTGCTATAAATGATATTCTTTACGATGCGTGCAATAAATAATTATTTTTATTCCATCTATGAATTTTAATTCTTTCCTTCCATACGAATAAGAATAGTCGACAATTTTTCTCAACACGCTCCGCCAAAGATGTAGAGAAATGCTGAGGTAGATGAGACGCGATGCTCTAGTTGGAATGAGACGCGAGATATTAAAAAGATATATAATGAAGAGGAGTCTGCGACATTAGAATATTATTTCGTTGTTCTTTGCGTTTCGTTAGTCTTGTGTGTTACGTTAGTGCAATGGCTGAAGAAAACGTAATCATCGGTAATGAAGATATGGATGATAATGATGTCGAAGAAAACGTAATCATCGGTAATGAAGATATGGATGAATATGATGCCTGGATGGATCCCGTTGTGGTGGAAAAAATTGTGATTGAGAGAGAGAGAAGAGCGAAATGGAAGAAATTATATGCGAAAGAAGAATCATCTGATAAGGAACCTGATTTCGATTTTCGAACTAGTGATGTTGAAGAATTACTTCAGTATGAGCGAGAACAACTTTCGAAAAGGAATCTGGAAACCTCAGTCGTTCAATTTATAAGAAATCGTGAGCTCGGCTTGAAAAAACCTCGCACAATTTCGTTGAACAGATTTCTCAAAACTCGAGACTATTGGGCGAACTCAGTTAAAAAATGTGATGCAAGTTTTTGTTTTGAATGTATATATGCGGAAGATCCTAATCACACTAAAGTAAAATGTTTCGGAAATAGACTTTGTGAACATCTTGAATCATGTAAAGGTATAGACAAATTCGAAGAAGATGTGCATGAGAATATGCTACGACATGACTTGGAAACGTTGAAGGTAAAAATATTTTTGCTAATGTGTAATAAATTTAAAACATTTACAATTATTATGTTTAATTTCAGAGTTTACGAGAGTACATGAATAGTCGACGAGAGGGCCAGGAGCGGAAGTCCCTCAGCCCGACACATCGCCCCTAGTCTTCCAGGAGCGGCTTCACTCCCTCCCCCCGCACCGCCAAATTATTTTTATTATTATTTTATTATTATATTTTATTTTATTATAATCTTAATTTTAAGTACACACACGCACACACACGCACACACACACACACACACACACACACACAAAATGTATAAAAACACACATTTTCAATAAATTTTATTTAATTTTAATTGAGAAAAAAAATCTAATTATTTACGCGCCTCTCCTCGCGTCCCCATCCTTGCGTCTCTCTTGCGCTAGTTGTAAATCTCGCGATATTATCGTTCTCTCTTGCACGCGTCATCTTCGCGCTATCGTTCTCTCTTTCATATGCGTTCTCTCTCACGCGTTGTTATTCTCAATATTATCGTTCTCTCTCTTTCGCTTAGAATATACTCGAATATACTGTTCACTTACCTTTGCGTCGTTCTTCTCCCACCTATACGCCGTCCTTGTTCCACGTTAACGCCATCATTGTACTCACTCGTAGCACTGTCCTCTTCATACACTTTGCACTGTCCTTTTCCGATACGTTACGCTGTCCTACTCACACCACCGTCTTCTTTCCGCTGATCCCCCTTCACCGCGCGGACCCCCTCGTCCATCGCTCGCGCCGCGAATCCCCCTTCACCTCGCGGACCCCCTCGCCCATCGCTCGCGCCACGGATCCCCCTTCACCTCGCGGACCCCCTCGTCCATCGCTCGCGCCGCGGATCCCCCTTCACTGCGCGGACCCCCTCGTCCATCTCTCGCGCCGCGGATCCCCCTTCACCTCGCGGACCCCCTCGTCCATCGCTCGCGCCGTGGATCCCCCTTCACCTCGCGGACCCCCTCGTCCATCGCTCGTGCCGTGGATCCTCCTTCACCTCGCGGACCCCCTTGTCCATCGCTCGCGCCGTGGATCCCCCTTCCCCGCGGGTGACGTCACCCACCGCGCGCCGCGGTTCCTCTTTCCCCGCGCGTGACGTCACTCCCCCCCGCACGGCGGTTCCCCTCGCGCCTCACCCCCCCTGAGAGGACCTGAGTTAGAACTCTCCTAGTCTCACTACTATTGCGTTTTCTCATATCTTTGAATTTATTGTGAATATTCGTTCTTACTCGGATTTGTTACTTAATTTTATTTTTATATTATTTTCCTATTAATAAATTTGTTATATGTCTTTATTAAGTTCGCGTAATTTATTTGAGTGTTAGTCTCTCGTGATTGTCGATTTTCGTTTTGTCTATCGAATGTCAAATTAGCGAAGTCTCGCATAATCAATTGACTTTTTCCAAGACCGTGCCCCTCTACCGTTAGGCGAACTAGTCGGCCCGTGGCGAAGCAGGCTATTGTTTTTCGTGTTCTGAGGCGTTTAGCGAAAATTGATGCATGAAAGACCGCATCTGGCGCCCAACTTCGAGATGTCGAGACGGCTTTCGCTTCACCGCGGCTCGCGCGCGAACACTCTCCATCCCTGTTCCCTCGAGCGCGAGTATACTATATTCGCTGTGTTTTTGACGGCGTTTTCGCTCCCCTTCGCACTCTCCTCCCTAACACCCTGAGGAGTATTGCAAAATTAATAATTTTAATTGAATAAAATGTCGCAATATACAACTTATTCAAGCAAGATCCAGAGTATCACCTATTGAAAGAATAACGATACCTCGTCTGGAATTGTTGGCTACTGCTATAGGAGTAAGACTACGCTCAATAAAAGAAGCTGGAGATTTCGAAGAAGAAGTTTTCTTTTGGTCTGATTCGAGTACAGTTGTGGCGTGGATACGGAAAGACAAGCTGTGGAACACATTCGTTGAGAAGAGAGACTGAGTAAGAGAGATACGTTCATTATCTGATCCTAACAAATGGCGTCATGTACCGGGATCCATGAACCTGGCTGATCTATCTTCAAGAGGACATGAAGCTAAACACTTAGTAGAATCTCTATGGTGGAAAGGCTCAACTTGGCTAAAACTTCCTGCGGATCAATGGCCCTCATCTGATGACATTGAGAACAAAGAGGAAAACAGCGAGATTAAGAAATCAGCGTACCGAAAAAAAAAGATTTCTAATAATAATATAGAAGTCGAGATGCTTATATCCATCACACAAGAAGAAATAGGATGATACATGAAAGGACAATCTAGATATCTATGAATAGTAAGAACCATAGCTTGGATCCAACGTTTCATGATTAATTGTCGAGCTCAGCAAGCTGTAAGAATCTCAGGAGAATTGACCACAAAAAAATTCATCGATGCGGAGCTTGTAGTTTTAAAGTTATTATAAGGAGAATCGTTTAACGAGAATGAACCACGATTTAATACTTTAGATACATTCAAGGATGAATGTGGATTAATACGTCTAAAGTCACCAGTAATTAATCGTGATGATGAGTATAACTTTCGATGTCCCATTGTGTTAGATCCTAAACATCCTTTAACTAAAATGTTAATCCAGTACAGACATCAACAACTTTATCACGCGGGAATCCAGGTTGTAATGAATGATTTGCTAGAAACATTTTGAATTCTCACCTACAGAACAGCAGTACGATAAATGATTGTTGGACATGCAAAAGATACAAAGTCAAAAAAGCAGATGCTAGTCTCGGTTGTTTAGCACATGAGCGTGTTACGGAAGTAAATATTTTTGAAGTCACAGGGCCCGATTATATCGGGCCTTTGTTTCTTAAAAAAGCACAAAAGGCTTGGATTTGTCTATTTATTTGCGCTATTTATAGAGCGATCCATTTGGAACGACTCACGACGTCTCTTTTTACTGAAGCTTTTCTGCAAGTTTTACGCAGATTTATCGCACGACGAGGAAAATCTTCCGTAATTTACACAGACAATGGGACAAATTTCATAATAGCACGTAATCTACTTAAAAAGATTAATTGGAAAGAAATTCAACAATTCAGCACAAGTCAAAAAATAGACTGGCGTCTCAATCCTCCTTCAGCAGCTTGGTGGAGAGGATGGTGGGAACGTCTGGTAAGAATAGTAAAAGACCTGTTGAAACGGACATTGAAGAGAGCGCGTCTATCCTATGAAGAGATGAATACTATTTTATGCGACATCGAGGCTATCATTAACTCTCGTCCGTTGTCCTACTTGGCAGAGGATCCAACACAATTACAAACATGGCGTTAACGCCAATGATGTTTCTACGAGAAACTCTTCGGAGTAATGTATCTGATTTGGATAAAATAGACGTTAATCTGAACAAGCGGATGTGATATTGTCAAAGCTTGCGTAATGAACTATGTAATCGTTTCCGTTCTGAATATTTAGGACAACTAGCACGACGGATAACAAAGGGCCACAATGTTCCAGTAAAAATTGGAGATATCGTCTTAGTCGGCCAGGATAATCGTAAGCGTTTAGATTGGCCATTAACTCAAATAAGCAAAATATTTCCAGGTAAAGATGGTATCATACGGGTAGCTAAGGTAAAAACCGCCACCGGAGAATTAGTACGGCTCATTCAGCATCTATATCCTTTGGAAATGTCGGATACGTCAGAGTCAAACATAGACGACTCAAAGCAGATTAAGGAGAACCAGAAGGAATCTACTCCGCAACCTACTTCGAACATCGTTCATACTAGGAGCGGACGATGTATAAAGATACCGGACAAAATCGGATACTAGTTTTTTTCCCTGTGGGAAGAATGTTAAATATAATGTAGAGTAGGGATAGCAATACACTCTTTCGTGAATTGACTGACACTAACGGGGCGCGAGGACGAGTCCACTCGGGGCCACTGGACGGGTCCATTGTTCCTTTGTCTTCTTGTTGGACAGATATTTCAAGCAGTTAAAAATCCTGAGAAAAAACCGTGTAACAGTACCGTGCAATAAAGTACTTTTAATATTATTATCGGTGTGTCTCATATTCACAAATTAGCCTTATATATGGGGTGTTCCACGCCAAATCGGACATCATTTAGCTTTTGCATCGTCGATTTTTTCGAAAATTTTTTATGTTTTAATATTGGTTGAAAGAGGCCTCCATGATTTTTTTCAATTTTTTTTGTCAAATCGTTTTCAAGATATCGATTTTTCAAAAATTACGTTACTTTTTTTTTAGACATCCATAAGTTTGCGAAAAATGGACCAAATGGGACGTTTTTTTTTTTGAAATTTTTCTTTTTATACGCACTTTTGATAAAAAATATCGAAAAAATTTTTCAAACCGTATTTCTATAAAATTTTCAAGTTTTAAATATAAATTGTTGATTTACAAAAAAACACGTACTGATCGATTTTCTTAAAAATTTTTTGTAAAAAACTGTCATTCATTCCACAACTTTTAAGCCTAAGTAGATAATGGGATAACGATGGGATCTATTTTTTTCGATTTTTCTATTTACATATTTTTGTTATCCTTGTTGAAAAATATCTGAAAAATACTATACACAGGAGCTACTATTAATAATTATCTGACACATAGTCATTATTAATTAGTTCACAGATTGATTTCAGGAAAAAGATACAGGCGAAATAAAGTACTTATTATGCTTGATAAAGTTTTTTTTATTCAGTAGCATTTATTTTTTCACACGTTTAAATATTTTATAAATTCGAGATTCAACAGATGATGAAAATTCTTTCAATCTCAAAGCGTCTTCTCCGTCTGGAATTACACAATGATATTTTTGCGTCCCTGTTATTGCCTTTGCTCTCATATATTGTTTCTCTAATGATTATTTGGCTCGAATGTAATCTTCGTTAGAGAAGAATTGAGCATAAATATTTGGCAAAGAATTTGGTTTTATTGCCCAGTCATATAATTGTTGAGGAGTTGAAATTTGTATATATTGTGGTTTATTCAAATAAAAATTATCGGTCATCGTTCATTAAATGATTAAGATATATCTATTTTATTTCATAAATAATAATGACCGTTGCCGGTGAGCCTGAAAAAAAGATTAATATTTATTTTCAACACGGATAATTAAAATATGGAAATAGAAAAATCGAAAAAAAATAGATCCCATCGTTATCCCATTATCTACTTAGGCTTAAAGTTGTGGAATGAATGACAGTTTTTTGCAAAAAATTTTTAAGAAAATCGATCAGTACGTGTTTTTTGTAAATCAACAATTTATATTTAAAACTTGAAAATCTTATAGAAATACGGTTTGAAAATTTTTTTCGATATTTTTTATCAAAAGTGCGTTTAAAAAGAAAAATTTCAAAAAAAAAAACGTCCCATTTGGCCCATTTTTCGCAAACTTATGGACATCTAAAAAAAAAGTAACGTAATTTTTGAAAAATCGATATCTTGAAAACGATTCGACAAAAAAAATTGAAAAAAATCATGGAGGCCTCTTTCAACCAATACTAAAACATAAAAAATTTTCAAAAAAATCGGCGATGCAAAAGCTAAATGGTGTCCGATTTGGCGTGGAACGCCCCATATATATGTTACAATCGCAATGTAAACATACGATAACGTTCTTGTAGAAAGCAGTTGTGTTTACAAAAACAACTTTTCGTGAACTATCACGTAATTTTAAATGACATAAACGAAATGCACATTCACAAGTAGATACTTGCCTATGTCGAAGTATAGTCATTGATATATTGAATGATTGCTTTCCTATGTCTCCTCTGCACTTTATATATTATAATTGCATTTTTATTGCTTGACCAACATTATGAGATTCATGTTAAGCTGCATATTTAGCTATATAATAGACTATACCCGTAACACTTCCACAAGATTGCAAATATTACTACCCCATAATTCTTGTAGAAAGCAGTTGTGTTTACAAAAACAACTTTTCGTGAACTATCACGTAATTTTAAATGACATAAACGAAATGCACATTCACAAGTAGATACTTGCCTATGTCGAAGTATAGTCATTGATATATTGAATGATTGCTTTCCTATGTCTCCTCTGCACTTTATATATTATAATTGCATTTTTATTGCTTGACCAACATTATGAGATTCATGTTAAGCTGCATATTTAGCTATATAATAGACTATACCCGTAACACTTCCACAAGATTGCAAATATTACTACCCCATAATTTAAGGAGTGTAGGATTATAATTAATGATATAAATATCTATAGAGTTGCGCTTTAATATACAAAAATGTCCATTATTACAAATAGCTTCATCTGGTCCAAGCAACATTGTTATATCACTAATTTTTCTAGGAAAACCAAATCGACATTGTCCGTGTTGTCTATCTTCATAACACGTACTAGTATGTGTATGCACTTGAACCCGTGCTATGAGTGCATCTAATTCGTTATCTCTTGTAGGAGATGTGCACGACACAATCTTATCAATAAGAGCAATACCATCTGGACCCTCGAATGATGGAATTTCTTCATTCCAACATAGCATATGTTAGTGTGGACTCTAGTGTGGATCTCTATTTTGAAATTCTACTCTCTACCAGAAATCTATTAATTTTCCACCTAACAAAGTCTCATCATTTTGCAATATACGATAGCATGAACACGAACCATAAAATGACGAGATAATGCTACCAGATGCTCAACAATTAATCGTTATTTTTCATCAAATTGCAAGTTATTTATATTTTTCCCTTTTCTTCCAGATGCAATAAGACATGCTTTCAATATGTCTTTTCAATTAAGATCGTTGCAACTTAATGTTAAAAACCATTGTAATGGGCCGAAAATTATGAACCATAGCAAACCACTACATGCTGTTTGTCAATAAGAGCCACGTAAAGCTCTCATATTAATACGCAAATTTTGTACAAGACTTTCAGGAATAGTATTTCCTTGCCTTAATCTATCTAACAAGGAGAGGTCGCGACCTTGGCGTCACCGAATTAAATAAAATTTTAAGTGCGTGTAGTACTCGACCAAAGAAGTTTTTGAGGAAAGTGAGAAGACCCAACGCTCAGCCGTTTAAAAAAAAACTAAGTGAAAAATAGGCCGTATCTTGTATACCGGTAAGTTTAGACTGATCGTCAAGTAAGCGGGGGCGTAGCTCGGGCGGTAAAGCCCGGTACTATTATGCTGGTGGTCACAGGTTCGATCCCGACCTGTGGTAGTTTTTTTTTTTTCATTTTTTTTACGCGAAACAATATTTTTTTTTAATGAAAATTAAGTAAATAATTTAATTTTTTTGTTTTTATTTTATTTTTATTTTAGGAAAGGCAATTATTTACGATATGTTAATTTATATTAAATTTTATAAAACGTCACAATTCTTTATATTCTACTCGATATTAACAAAAAAAATATATAAAATTATTATGCCACTTATTAATTAATTATAATTTAATACGAAAAATATTCGGTACATAATTTTTAATCTTATTGTCAACTTCGCTACTGCTCCAACCGTTACTTGTATACCTGTTTTCATCAGGTAACGGTTTTTAGTCCCTTCCTGCCTTTTCTATTGTGTTATGTATATACCTATACAACAACATTTGAAATCTTGTTCGATCCTAGCTAGACTTTAACTTTAATTAATTATAATTAAATATAAAATTACGACAAACTTTAGTGTTAAAATTTTTATTTACTATCATCATCATGTACATCTTGTACAGATCGATTACAATTGTTCGGATGATATTTATCATAAAAACTTTTACTTTCGTATTAAATTATAATTAATTAATAAGGGGCATAATAATTTTATATATTTTTATGTTAGTATCGAGTAGAATATATAGAATTGTGACGTTTCATAAAATTTAATATAAATTAACATATCGTAAATAATTGCCTTTCCTAAAATAAAAATAAAATAAAAACAAAAAAATTAAATTATTTATTTAATTTTTTTCATTAAAAAAATATTGTACGTTTCGCGTAAAAAAAATGAAAAAAAAAAGAAATTACCACAGGTCGGGATCGAACCTGTGACCACCAGCATAATAGTATCGGGCTTTACCGCCCGAGCTACGCCGCTTATTTGAAGATCAGTCTAAACTTACTGGTATACAAGATACGGCCTATTTTTCACTTGGTTTTTTTTTTAAACGGCTGAGCGTTGGGTCCTCTCACTTTCCTCAAAAACTTCTTTGATCGAGTACTACACGCACTTAAAATTTTATTTAATTCGGTGACCCCAAGGTCGCGACTTCTCGTAAGACAAACGCAAACATTTGGCCGAGTTCGATAATATCCACAACAAATAAAATAAGTAATCATTTCGTCGAAATTTGGAATCCTGACATATAATACGTACTTGACAATAATCTAATGGCGTTATATAGTATATTGTCGTGATGGTTCATGAAGTCCATTCCCCGTCCTTTCGGAAAAAGCAAAACCAAGCTAATTATTCAGCTCGAAATTCAATATGCATCTGTATAGGTTCTGTAGTTTTTCGCCACAATGTGTATAACGGAGCATCTTCTACTTCTTTTTCAAAAACAGATTGAACATCAGGTATAATTTCATCAATTGGCTATAAAACAGAAGACGTAATGACAATATCATTATTGCTGTTTTCAATATTTAAATTTAAATCTGCAGCATTCTCAATATTCTTATGAATATTTAAATTTAAATCTACTGCACTCTCAATATTCCTATCATCTATTTGACTTTGTTCATTATAATGCGTATAAGGATAGCAGTTATAGTATACTGATTAGTCCAGAGAAAGATAGGGGATGTGTGTAGGAAGATGTCGGATGCAGTGCATTGTTTCTCTCTAGTAACATCAGAAAGCATATCATAATGTTGATGTATGGAATCTCTGATTATTACTTTATTCCCAGAAATTTCGATTAAATCTGTCTTTGATTTGAGGTTTGCACTTCGGATGGAACACAATTATTTACATCAATATTCATGTCATTACCCTATGTTACAATTACTTGACATATTTGTGAAATGTCAAAATTTGTAACATCAAGATTAATATTAATATTTCGATATAAAGGATTATTTTCTTCCAACCACAATAAAGCAATTGATAAATTTTGCACGTTTATTTGGAATTGTCGGCATCGTTCAACATTTCCCAGTTGTTCATATACAATAATTATGCCTGTTCTTGTAATTGGTAATGACAATTTCTTCTATATCTTGTGCGAATAAAGCTCGTCCTTGAAAACCTGATTGACCAAATCGTCCACCTGATTGACCTGATCGTCCACCTAATTTAATAATTTTTATGAACGGAACTGATAACTTATAAACGGTCTGATACTTAATAAAAGTCTTTGTTCCATATCAATTAAATTTCGTGTAACATCTGGAATTTCTTCTGAAAAACATAACATTACTATCATGCTTGTGTTGGAACTTTTTTTATTAAATTAGCACAACGGAAACATGTAATTATTTCATTTAATTCACGTAGCAAGAAAAATATCTGCTATTGTAACAAACATTTTTGTAACACATAACTGTTTTTTATAATATAATTTTTTTACAAATATTACAAGCGATACCTGCAAAAGACCATATAGTTGAATAAAATTGTTGTAATAATTTATTTCTCTGCATATCAATATCAGATTCTTAAATTTCTTGAGAGATCGGTAATATATTAGCCTGTAATATTTGATTATTGGATGACGTATTAATTATATTTTGGAAATGTGTTGATTATTTACTACAGCATAATTTGTTATTTTTTGTTATTTACTGTGCAATTGCTTTCTCGTTGCTTCTAATGTCTGTGCATTATCTGTTGGTATAGAAGTTTCTATTGATTTTCTTTTTTGATAGCACAATGTGCGTATCGCTTTTCTACTGTTTCGACCAATATCTTTTCTTTTCTTTCTTCGTGTTATCTGGAGAAGACTTAATATATATATATATATATATATATATATATAAATTAATATATATATGTATATACAGGGTTTGTCAAAAGTGTGGAAACCCCTAAATAACTTTTGTAAATTGAAAATATTAAAAAACGATAAAACACGTATTTTGATATTTCAAAAAAGCTACTCTATGACATATACCGATACCTATGACGATACCGATCATCCCTCACCCTCTGGTACACGGAGGTAAGAGGGGGGTTGAAAATTTTAAATTGGACTAGGGATCGAGTGCGCTCATTTGAAAGGTCTTTTTATAATAAACACACCCTTGAAATTTTAAGTCGCTACGACCTCGCCATTAAAAATGGCGGCCGTTTAAATTTCGAAATTTCATGCACTTAGTGTTATCCAGGATCAACTGCGTGGAAGTGGCATGAATTTGATCCCTTATGTGTGTGTGTGTGTGTGTGTGTGCGCGCGCGCGCGCGCATGTGGCTAAACAAGTGTGAATGTGTATATTGTGGTGATAGATTGCAGAACAGACTTGAAAACTGTCATCTCTCTTTAATGATTCAAAACCTTTTACTCCGTGTTTTAAAATAAATTTTACTCAGTGTGTTAAAGTAAATGCTGAAAGTGGTTGCCATTTACTTCCTGACAATATGCCAATCTTTGATAGAATGCAGAAATGGCTCCACGATTCGTTTCAAAAGGTATCAAATCTATTTCATCCCTTATTCGCTGTATCAATTCTTGAATGCTTTCAGGTTTTGTTTTGTACACCTTACTTTTCAGGTATCCCCATAGATAATAATCAAGAGGAGTTAGATCTGATGACCGAGGTGTACAAAACAAAACCTGAAAGCATCCAAGAATTGATACAGCGAATAAGGGATGAAATAGATTTGATACTTTTTGAAACGAATCGTAGAGCCATTTCTGCATTCTACCAAAGATTGGCATATTGTCAGGAAGTAAATGGCAACCACTTTCAGCATTTACTTTAACACATTGAGTAAAATTTATTTTAAAACACGGAATAAAAGGTTTTCAATCATTAAAGGGAGATGACAGTTTTCAAGTCTGTTTTACAATCTATTACCACAATGTACACATTCACACTTGTTTAGCCACACGCGCGCGCGCGCGCGCGCACACACACACACACACACACACACACACACAAGGGATCAAATTCATGCCACTTCCACGCAGTTGATCCTGGATAACACTAAGTGCATGAAATTTCGAAATTTGAACGGCCGCCATTTTTAATGGGGGGGTCGTAGCGACTTAAAACTTCAAGGGTGTGTTTATTATGAAAAGACCTTTCAAATGAGCCCCCACTCGACCCCTAGTCCAATTTAAAATTTTCAACCCCCCTCTTACCCCCGTGTACCAGAGGGTGGGGGATGATCGGTATCCATGTCATAGGGTAGCTTTTTTGAAATATCAAAATACGTGTTTTACCGTTTTTTTATATTTTCATTTTTACAAAAGTTATTTAGGGGTTTCCACACTTCTGACAAACCCTTTATAGTATATACAGCGCCTGACGCCACCCTGTTTCTTCTTCCTAATTTTCTTGTCTATATATATATATATATATATATATATATTATATATATATATATATATTATATATATATTGCGACGTTTCTTCAATTCAAATTAATCGACACACTCCTCGAGGTGTTGGGGGGAGAGCGTGCACGGGGGAGCGAAAACGCCGTCAAAAAAAAATAGCGAAATTAATGTACTCGCGCACAGAGGAACCGGGATGGAGGGCGTTCTCGCGCGAGCTACAGCGGAGCGGAAGCCGTTTCGATATCTCGATAAGTTGGGCGCAAGATGTGGTCTTTCACGCATCAGTTTTTCCACGGAACTCCAAAGAACGCGAAAAATAATAGCCTGCTTCGCCACGGGCCGACTAGCTCGCCTAACGGTAGAGGGGAGGGGTTTTGGAAGAAAGTCAATTGATTATGCGAGACTTCATTAATTCAAAATGCGACAGACACAAAACGGGTATCGACAATCACGAGAAACTAACACTCAAATAAATTACGCGATTTTAACAAAGAAATATAACAAATTTATTAATAGAGAAATAATATAAAAGAAAAATGTAACAATAAACTTGAATAACAGATCAGTTTGAAAACAACGGTTCACAATAAATTCAAGAAAATACGAAAGCGAAATACACAATCAAATTAATCTTGGCACGAATAATAAGACGTTATTCAAAGCAAATGTTCGCTTGAAATCGACAACTGAAAACGAGAGCGCTAACACATTCCTGTTGTTTATCCGAGCCCGTTTTTATGGCTGGAGTTTGCGGGACGATATTTCTCGAAAGACAAAGGATTTTCGGCACGAAAATATTCGCGGATAATATTCACTCAAAAGATATCATAATTTCGACAACCAAATCGACGATTTATCGCTACTGACTTTTCTTCACAATTTCCCAATTCGCAAGTTTAAACGACAACTTAATAGCTCAACAGCCTAATTAACCAGAGATCGGAAATAACTAATAGTTTTGCGAAGACGGATCTCGTATGCGATAGACGAATGATACTTTCGATGTTCGATAGCCGACGGCGGCCGGAGATTTTTCTCTGCCAGCATTTCGCCTCTTTCTTCTGCGCAAGCAGTTCAGATTTTACTCTCGGTCGGACTTTGGCGATTATTTCGCACCGCGACAAATTCGACAGACACAAATTATCATTTATTACGCTCTATTCGATGGCGTAATAAGCGCGACAAAGACGCAAATACTCTATTACTATTTATTACGCTTTATTCGACGGCGTAATAAGCGCGACAAAGACGCAAATACTCTAACGCACACCATACGATAAAATACAATAAACGCCCACACGCATACTTAACAATCGACGAGAACATCCACGAAATCAGACACAAAAATCGCCATGAGATAATTTACGGGAATATTTCACGCGGCAACGACACGACACGACGACACGAGCGATATACGCTTTTCGCGATCCTTCGCGCACGCGGTCGATATTCGGCGGTCGATAACTACGCGTAATGAATATCCCGAGACCCGGAGAGAGACGAACATTACTTTATCAATTAATGCCTACAATACGATGGTCCGCTTTTCCTCGGTCGCTTGCCTCCGATCGCCCGAAAATTCACCAAAATCTCGCTGGCTTGATCCTGAGTCTGAGCGGTCGCGAAACACGAAAATGGCGACGGCGGTAGAACGACCGGTCGGCGGATCAAATCGCGTATGTGGCTCACAATAAAAACATGGGCAACCTCACCGATACTTCTCCTAGCGCTGGGGATGGTCCTCGGTTTCGTCCTCGGCGGATATCCCGACAACGGCGATTCTCTCACAAACTTTCACAAGACGACAACCGACAAATTGCAACTACTGTTATCGAGCGCCCGCATCAGAATCATCCCTGGATCTTTCCATCCCGAGTCGATAGCGGCGTCAATGACCGCATAGAGGGGTGCGCAGCCCCGCGGCCAATCATATCACGGCACGCGAGAGATCCTGGCGCCTCGCAAAATGCGAGGTATTTCGGCGCCTGGCGCATAACGGCCTCGAATTAAAATTTCGCTATCGCGGGCCCATTTTTCAATGGCCCGGTGGAGGCTCAGCTGTCGTTCTCGCCTCTGCGCGGGAGATAGCGCCGATCCGTCCCTTCTGCCTTCTCGAAAAGGGGTGATGTTGCCTCTTTGGCGTGTGGTCACTCGACCTTTCAGGCGCTATTTCGTCCCTCGCTGGCTGTCGAGAAGCGCCGTGTGGTCAGCCGTGACGTAAGATCCCTCGATACGCTCCTCGCCTCGCCCTGCTGATCTTCTCCGGCGGGTTGCCCGAAATTCGCTCGATACAAAAGAAATGACAAATAAAATTAATAAACGCGAAAAACATAATAATATCGTTCGTCTCTCCGGGGAGCTCGATAATGTTCTCTCGATGCAGATTCTGGCGCGGCCGCTCGGCTCATTAAATTTATCGGGGCGGATGGACGCGCGACAGGACTGCAACGTCAGAATATATATATATATATATATATATATATATATACCTGTATATCATGGATGTAGGAATAACTGGATGGAGCATAAGGTACTTTTATGGGCGAGGGGGGTGAAGCTTGAGAGGTGAGGGGAAAATCAGTCAGCAGCCATCTTGGTTGGCAATTTAACATGGCGGTGCGAGACACATGATGTGGAAAGGTATCGATGTCAAGATTAAAATTGTGTAGTTTAACAAAAAAATAATAAAGTAAAAATACCAAATTGTTGCTTACAATATTGCAAAAATAGAAGAACTGCAAAAAAAGCAGAGCAAATAAAGTACGAGAAAATGCATCAGAAGATTTCGTTTCATAGGTAAGAATTATTAATTATTAAAATTTTTATATTATTGTTTAAATTCTTTTACAAGTTTAAGCATTAAAATCCAACTTGGTTTATAAGCTCACTTTATAACCTTTACTTAATTTTTTATAACGTCATATAAATTTATTAATATTACTATTATTATACTTTTAATTTTATATAAATTTGTTATCATATATGTATTATTATATCTATTATATTATTATGTATGTGTGATTATAGAATTCCAAAAGACATTCAGCTCAGAAAATTATGGCTAGATCGCATTGGCTCGGTTGTAGATAATGTGGGAATAAATTCTTACGTATGTTCCCTGCACTTCAAGGATGATGACTTTGATAGAACTTCCCTTTCTTGTGTTAGGCTTCGAAAGAATGCACTTCCAATGGTATTATTTCTACTATGAAGAATTTTTAAATTACTTACATATGTATTTTTAATTTACTTAATATGTATATATTATATAAAGTAAATAACATAACATAACTACATAATTATAGATATTGATGTCTACACAAGCAAATGACACTTGTTCAGATCATGAATCAGATAAAATCACTACATCCATGGATGAAATACAAGAACAACCTATACAAGAAATACAAAAAGATTCACTTATTGTCGATATAAGTGAGGAGCCATTAGAAAAACGGTGGAAAGAAAGTGATCATTTGGAGAGACTTGAAGGTAAATAATAATGAAAGTAATTTGATGAATATACTGTTAATAGTACATACTGCTAATCATAGAAATAGTATATTTTGTTTATATTAAGCCTTAGATTTTTATTTTAAATATGCTTTGTCCTCATTTTTGTTAAAAGATTTCTCCATACAATAAATGTCAAAAATCACTATTTCATTATTTAGTACTTAGTTTTTAAAAAGACAACATTAAATTTGATTATATATTAAATATAGAATAAAATTTTTGTCATGGTTTATGTACTAAAGTTTTATTTATTTTTATTTGTGTAGAAACTGAAGTAGCATTAGAAACGGAATGTTTCATGGCAACTACACCAAAACGAGTCACAGTAGGTACATCTGTGTCCCCATCATTTACTGAAAATTCTCCTCGGAAAGTTTTCCTGAAGAAAGTTTTAGAAAATACAAGGGTGATGTACAAACATAAAATTAAAATTCTTCGACAAACAATTCAAAGAAAAAATAAACGAATTGCGCAGATACAAAATCTTTTATAGTGTATTTTATTTGTTTATAATAGTTTTACAAATAAAACATAATATATATTTATTTATTATAGTTGATTTAACTTTTTATCCTTTTTATTATTTTTATAACACTTATATTATTTATAAATTATATTATTTCTAGATGATATTAATAAGTTATACATAATTTAATTTATACGCTAATTTTAATGGTTTATTATTTTAATTTATTATTATTAATTAAAACAACTTTAAAATCATCTTAAGTTTATCTTCAGATACTCTGTAGCCATTTAATTGTAAAATGTTCTACACAGCATTTTAACTTAAGACAATCTTAAATGAGGTATATCATCTTAATATAAAATGAGGTTGAGTATCGCCTTGCTCGTTTAATCATCTGTCGCCGCCATCTAGGTTGGCAATTTCCCTCCTACGTCTCTGGCTTCACTTCCCCTCTCATATACTCCATCCAGTTATTCCTACATCCATGATATATATATATATACATTGTGTGTCAAAAGTTCCGGGACGGTTGGATAATTTGAAAAATACGCATCACAGAGGAAAATGACCTAGACAAAAGTTGTAGGATTTTTCCCGGGCAATCCGACGGTGACCTTAGATTTGACCTTGGATAGTCATTTGAAGGTCACATAAAGATTACCTTCAATTTCTTAAATGGAACCCCCTATTTTTCATTGCATATTCTTGTAGCTTATCTCGAGAGCTTTCCAAAACACTATAATTAAGTATCTTTTTATTAAGTACTTTTTGAGTTATAAGGCTTGAAATAATTTCTTAATTTTACATAAACCATAAAATATCTAGTAAATCATTTATTTTTCGATTATCTTACCTTCATACTTTTATGTACAAAATAATGAGAGGAATCAATTGGTGTAAAGAAAACACATAGTTGTTTCTAAGAAAAAATATGTAATTTGCAATTAACAATTCCATATTTTTTCTTAAAAACAACTGTATGTTTTCTTTACACCAATTGATTCCTCTCATTATTTTGTACATAAAAGTATGAAGGTAAGATAATCGAAAAATGAATGGTTTACTAGATATTTTATAGTTTATGTAAAATTAAGAAATTATTTCAAGCCTTATAACTCAAAAAGTACTTAATAAAAAGGTATTTAATTATAGTGTTTTGGAAAGCTCTCGAGATAAGCTACAAGAATATGCAATGAAAAATAGGGGGTTTCATTTAAGAAATTGAAGGTAATCTTTATGTGACCTTCAAATGACTATCCAATGTCAAATCTAAGGTCACCGTCGGATTGCCCGGGAAAAATCCTACAACTTTTGTCTAGGTCATTTTCCTCTGTGATGCGTATTTTTCAAATTATCCAGCCGTCCCGGAACTTTTGACACACGCTGTATATATATATATATATATATATATATATATATATGTTATCTATTATAAGATATTATTATAACTATATTACTGTGACGGCTACGATCTACCACACATTCAGTGCCTACTGCACTCCAAGTCATGCATGCGCTACGCGTACGGCGGTGCGAGCCCTAAGGCCTTCAGTTCGAGGCGAGCCGACAGATGGTAGCAGGGGCAAACTATTTCGCATAAGAGAATTGAGGCAGCCTCGGTATATAAGACCGCAACAGACTGAATACCGGACGTATTCGGCTCCTAATACTAATAAAAGGTAAAACATCATGGTATTGAATCCAGATGGTAAAATAGTAAAAAAATGTCCGGCATATTGGCTATGGGATGAAATGATGGAAGAAGAGAATTTTGAACACGAGGTCGAAGAGGAGGAGATGGAGGAGGATGAGGAGGTGGAAGAACAAGAGGATGTTCTCGGCTCTCCGCCGAGATCACCTTCGTATTCTCCGCCCTCTACTCCGCCATCTACTCCTTTCTTTTCTAGGGATCTAGAAAGGAAAGAGGTTGCCTCATTTGGCTCGTTGCAGTCAGACGAAGAAGAGGACTAGCATTACCAGTAGCATTATTTTGTTCCGCATTTTATTCGTTCACTTGTATATGTACAATATGACTGAAATAAATTGTAATTTTATAATTGTACGTGTTATATCTTTTTATGTATCTGCATATAAAATGAAGAAAATAAAATTAAAAATGAAATTAAAAATAAAATTAAAAAATTGATAGGAAGAACAAATGGCAATATAGAGCGAATAAGTAGATGAAAATTATAATAAAGAAAACAGTTATAATAATTTCATAAAAAGAGACGCAAGAGGTGAGAATGTACAGAGTTTCATATAAATAGTCTGGAAATATATATAAAAGTAAAAATAAAAATAAAAATAAAAATAAAAATAAAAATAAAAATAAATATAAAGATAGCGGACGTTTCGGCTCTTGGTTCGAGTCTTCTTCAGCGCAAAGATATAATATTAATAAATAATACGGGACATACAATAAATCATAATTACTAAAACGAAGAATGAATAAAAGCAATGACGAGATCGCAGAGACGTAACGTTAATAATCGCTTGTCAAAAATATTGGTCTTCATAGTAAAAAGATGTGGAAGCCTTTATTACGCGAATGTAATAAAAGTAGAACAGTGGCTCGACAACAGTACCAGGTGCAGTCTAAAATTGGCACCGACAAATTATAGATGTTAATATTATAAAAGGATGAAAGAAATAAAGGTACTTACTAAGATACTGTTCTACTGTGGAACCAGAGATGGAAAGCGTACAACAAGCTTCAAACATAAAATCGGTTACTGTCAAAAATGACGGTGAGAGGCACTTATATATACTCGAACGTGACTTTCATATTTTCGGTAGATTGTTTATAATGTCATGATACAAAGACGTGTTGTTGTACGCTTTCCATCTCTGGTTCCACAGTAGAACAGTGTCTTAGTAAGTACCTTTATTTCTTTCATCTTTTTATAATATTAACATCTATAATTTGTCGGTGCCAATTTTAGACTGCACCTGGTACTGTTGTCGAGCCACTGTTCTACTTCTATTACATTCGCGTAATAAAGGCTTCCACATCTTTTTACTATGAAGACCAATATTTTTGACAAGCGATTATTAACGTTACGTCTCTGCGATCTCGTCATTGCTTTTATTCATTCTTCGTTTTAGTAATTATGATTTATTGTATGTCCCGTATTATTTATTAATATTATATCTTTGCGCTGAAGAAGGCTCGAACCAAGAGCCGAAACGTCCGCTATCTTTATATTTATTTTTATTTTTATTTTTATTTTTATTTTTACTTTTATATATATTTCCAGACTATTTATATGAAACTCTGTACATTCTTACCTCTTGCATCTCTTTTTATTAAATTATTATAACTGTTTTCTTTATTATAATTTTCACCTACTTATTCGCTCTCTATTGCCATTTGTTCTTCCTATCAATTATTAAATTTAGGGAGAGCTATTCACAATATTTGTAAAATTAAAAACATTAAGACTTTCGAAAGAGTGTATAACGCTCACGCGCCGTCCCCATCTCCACGCGGGCGACGTCGAGAATTCAAATGGATTTATCGACGCCTAATGGGCCTTTGGCTTATCACACAAATTGGATTGGCTTTTGACCGGACAGTGAATGATGAGAGAGAGTATGTGTGTGTTTTAAGTTCATTCAACTTCGCTTACCTTGAATTAAATCGTTATAAGACCATTCTTTTACTATCAAGTTGCAAATATTTTACAAATTTTTTTCACTATCTTACCGACTCATATTTTACTTTCCACTACCGGTCCCACAATGTATACAGCCATGACTCGTCTGACTCGTGCACAAGAGATTAAAGTTTAACGTGTATCATGTTATCATTTGATCATAATACTCAGTGTGTATGAAAAATATAAAGAAGAAAACCATGAATCAATGAAGATACAGAATATGCATTATTATGCGTAATATATAATGCGTTATTATGTACTACTTATTTTTATGTTATAATTTTATTTTTTCATATTTAAATAAATAAACATCTTATTGTTGTCTATAATTTACCTAAAAAACTTAATGCATTGATTAAACGTGGAAATGATAGATTGCCTATTAATAGCAGGACTGAAATCGTTTATAAATTATACTATAAAAAAAATTGTAATACGTCATATATTGGCCAAACGAAAAGACATTTAGGCACTCGTGTCAAAAAACATTTTAACGACATTAAAATGGATGAAAGTAATCTTTCTGTCATTAGCAAACATAAATTGGAATTTAATCACGACTTTAATTGGTCAATACCGGTTATTTTACACAATGAAAAACATGTGAGGAAGAGAGAAATTGCTGAACTGTTTTTTATCAAAAGTTTGACAACATTATTAACTTACAAAAGGACATTGAGAATTTAAACAATATTTATGATAGACTAATAAAGTTTGTTTTATCTTTCTCTGTTTCATGGAGAGGTTGATATGATGAAATCTTGACACAGTGATTTCCTTATTTGTCACAATATAAACTAAGATATTGTATGTATATAATTTTCTAACTAAGATATTGTATGTATATAATTTTCTGTTCACTTTTTATTTGAAATTACTGTAATTTATTTTCTGTTTATAATACTGGAAACAATTTTTAGTTCACTTGTTAAGGACCAAAAAACCCATGGTCGGAACGTTGTGATACATTGTCAACCAAAAATTGCCAGTGTGGTCGATTTAAATTTCGTCTTTTATTTTATTTACTGGCGACAGGATTTTAACGTTAAATAAATAAAGCTTTTTTCAATCTGTTGCACACTATTCACAGCTTTGTTTTTCATTTATTTGTTTTAACTTACTAAATTTTACTAGTCTTATCAATCTTATTTGCTTGTAGAGTTATTTGTTGCACATTCAAATAAGGATTTTCTTGAATACAAAATCTAACGGACGCTATCAATTCATTGAAGCGATGATGTTCTATAAAAATGAAGTGTAATTCTTTTGCTGTTAATTAAATAATCACGTTTAATTTAATTGTAAAGTAAATTAATTTGTACCGATGCGCCTGCGCCTCGTTCCTATTTGTCGTTATTTAATAAAATATAATTACTTCTTTATTCGCTTGCTTAATCGCACCCGCTAACTTACCGCTATCTCGCTCACAACCATGCATGCCCGTACGCTTCCTTGCTCGCACGCTCGCTGTCTCGCTTGCTTTCATCGATTGCTCTCATCGCTTTGCGTTTTCTGTCTCGCTCTTTCCCTCTCGCTCTGTCCGAATATTCGCGAATTTTCGCAGTCGTGCCCCACCTGAGTGATTCGCCAGGTAGGGGAATCTCCGGCCGGTATAAGAACCGACACGACCAATGCATCGAGGCCAGATCCTGACCAGATCTCGCCCGTGCTCCTCAGCTCGACCGGGTGTCTCCAGTGTCGGTCATCCCATCCCGCTCGAGGCGTAACTCGATCCGCCGGGTATCTGCGGCTTCCTGAAGCCGATCCTGGTCGAGGTGTCTCTCGACTCCCGCCGAGTAACTCTGAATCCTGTACCAGTCCCGGTCGAGGTGTTTCTCCGGGTGTCTCCGGTTTTCCCGGATCCAGTCCGAGACGACTTATCGTCCGATCCACCGGGTAACTCCGGTTTTCCTGTACGCAGTCTCAGTCGAGGCATTGCCTGACTGCACGGGGTGTCGTCGGCATCTCTGAGCCGTCCTGACAACCAGCCCCGTCGACGATACAACACTAGTCCTAGGTTCCGTGTCCGTCCCGAATACCCGTCACGTTTCCGTAGATTAAGTCCGCGTTTCCGTGATCGTCCGATACTGGGTATACGCGTTTCTTGTCTATCCGTTGTATATTACTTACTCGCGCAAGACTTACCATTTTCGTTTATACATCGGATATTATTTTCAAGTTTAATCATTGTACGCATAATCACATCGACATTTATACTCTCGCATACACACCTTGTACATAATACATTCATTCAATAAAAACACATCTAGTTTTAACAAAATGTTCGCACAAGTTGATTTATTTCCCCCCCTTTGCTCGAATCCTGGCTATCCGACGAGCTGTTCCGGAGCGTCAAGAAAAGCGGACCGTTTCAAATTATTTTGCATTAAACAAATGAGTAATTGAAATAACTGAAAGGATCACCGGAGGATTTCCCGAGCCCCGAGGAAGTCAGGCGGGGTAAGGGGCGTTTGCTGCCGAGAGTATTTCTCTTTGCGGCCGAGAATTTCTGGGACTCATACAGCAGAATTACGGTCGTGATAAGAATCGGCCCGTGAAGGGTGCGACACGGCCCTGCGCCAATTAGATTCGGCGAGGAAAATCGGGGGAAACGATCGCCGACGTGTCTCCCGCGGACCTCACGCACCTCACTGTTCGGCGGACTAGCGACGCAAAAGGACACAGATCCCGTTGAGAATACCGAGAGCTTTTTCTGTTGACGATCTTCGAGGACCATTCTGGTGAGACGAACGATCTTTCCGTAAGGTCAACAATTTCGCTGCCGCTCTGGTGAATTGTGTCGGGCCCTCGATTTTACGTATCAGATAATATCAATTATTCGCGTTTGTCGCACGTGGCCCATACGCCATTAATGTCTCCGTTCTTTCGCGATTTTGGGAAACACGCGAATAATAGAGGGGCCGAGCGATTCGTCCGAGCTTTTGTTGCAGGACCGCTGCTTCCCTGGGAAACGCCTCCAGTCACCGTGTCATATTTCGCATTGTCGTATATTGTAAATTGTCCGCGTTTTCGTGAGATCTATCGTCGTTGTGAGCTTATTTCGTCGTTATTAGCATAATCTGTGCGTTTCGGCTGTCGTAGTTTGTCGGAAGATCTTTATGTTTCGACCGAAACTCGTCGTATTAACGTGACATCGTTGTATTGCGCCGTACGCCTTGCCGCATTCCATCGCGCGGGGCTCGCAAAGTATCGATTGCTATCAGGTAGATCTCGGGCGGGCGAGAACAGTATCGCGGGTGCGATTAATTGCCGCACCTTCATTAACTCGTCGGCTAATAATCTATTTGTCTTTCCGGGCTTTTCACAATAGACACGAATCGACCGCGTGATCCATGCTCTGTCTCGCTCGCTCTTGATCGCGGCCGTGCGCATCGATAGCGCTGTCCTTGTCTCACTCACGGGACTCGCTGCCGTAATATAAGACGCCGTAAATAAAACAAATTTCACCGAATTGCGACTGGTTGTGCGCGTGAAATTATGTCAAAATGGCAACCATATGATTAAATACATTTTTTATTTTATTCGATTTTCTTTTCTCGACGAAATATATGTTACGAATTTAGAATTTTTATTACTATTAGTTTTCTCTCAGTGTTCTCGACCTCCTCTCGCCCGCTCTCCGCGAACTCCACGCCTCTACCGACACCGTTTGCGTGAGCTATCGAGATTTCGGGCCGTCACGATCGGCCTTCCGATTTTCTTTGCGATTAATTAGCGTTTCGCGCCTGGCGCCCAGAAATTCTTGTTCTTTTTTTTTGATGCGACCGTCGAGTCGACAGAGGGTGATCATGCCGAAGGTATGCCGTGGATCAACATCAACGGTTCTCTTAATAACTTCCCCGTTCAGAAAAAAAAATAAGAAATTTCATGGTCACAGTACATAAATAATCTTTTTCTGCGTAATCATAACTTGTATGAATAGATTACTTGGAAGAATAAGGTTTAGATGTTGCATGGAAGTAGGAAAAGAGTAACATCATATTTGTAAAATTGGAAATATATTTGAAGTTTTGGGAGGATGTACTATATATGTTGATGCTGCCTTATAAAATAATGTATATTACGATACGCAACAAACTTGTATTAAACTTTTATGACGATTATATTTTATTATTTACTCATTACATATTTTATATATATATACATATATCTGTTTAAATTTCCGAATTTTTAACTTCTTTTTTTTCTCTTTAAACCTAGTAATGGCTAAATTTCACTTTAAATTTCATTTTGTTTAAGATAGAAATCTAATACAATGACAGAATTGCAGCATGTTTTATTTTAATGAAATCTGAACTTCTAAAATTTTCTTTGATTCTTCATACGTGAAACAAAATTTTACTTTATAATAAATAATAATGCAATAATAATCTATAATAGTAAATATGTAATGATAAAAACTAAATTAAATCAATAATTTTGACGTATAATATATAGTAACATACCGGATGGCAATTAATAAATGATTTAGTAGTACAAAAGTGTAGTTGGCCCAGAAGTGCTAAAAATGCATATATATTTTTTGCAGAAAATATAAATAAATTTTACAAAAAGATGTAAAATCCTTCCAAAAAAACCTTACAAAGGTAAAAAAAATATGCCAAGTACATAAAAAATATTCCACCTTGTATGCAATAAAACGTTTAATAAAAAAATAACCTTATAATAAATAATTTATAAAAATTTTCCCTCAAAAAATATATATAATTTTCTTAAAAAAAATCAAAACTAAATATGAAATCAATGTTTAATTAGCCAAGTACATTGAAGCAATTGATAAGGATTTTTAATTTGAAATATTTGTCAAATTCAATGTTGCATTTATATATTAGATTCTCGACAAAATAAAAATGAATTTCAAAATAAGTTCCAAGTAAATTTGGAACTAAAAAAATTAAGACCAAAACAACTTACAAAAACTTGGCATGCTCCGGGTCGTATTATAATTCACATATTTCTATAATTGAAATTACAGGTATATAATTCGCAATCTTTGTAAAATTATATGTATTATAATGTGACCCGAGCACGCCAAGTTTTTGTAAGTTGTTTTGATCTTAATTTTTTTAGTTCTAAATTTACTTGGAACTTATTTTGAATTTCATTTTTATTTTGTCGAGAATCTAATATATAAATGCAAGATTGAATTTGTGACAAATATTTCAAATTAGAAATCCCTATCAATTGCTTCAATGTACTTGGCTAATTAATTATTGATTTCATATTTAATTTTGATTTTTTTTAGGAAAATAATATATATTTTTTGAGGGAAAATTTTTATAAATTATTTATTTTAAGGGTATTTTTTTATTAAACGTTTTGTTGCATACAAGGTGGAATATTTTTTATGTACTTGGCGTATTTTTTTTACCTTTGTAATATATTTGTCCACAACTAAATACAGAATTTCCAGCCTCTACAACAGCATGTTTTAAACTCAGGCCTTGACTTTTATGAATAGTCATACCATAACTTAAACATATAGGAAATTGTTTTCTTATAACAAACACTCTATCCATTACTTCAAACTTAACGCTTATGCGTTCTATAATATGTTCTATTCTGATGACACTATTTTTATTTTTTCTACTTCATTGTCTATTGCACTACGCATAATTGATGTAATTGTACCAATTGTACCATTTACAAGACCTAAACTAACATCGATATTTCTTCTAACCATTATACGTGCACCTAATTTTATAGTTATAATTCTTGCTAATCCAACTGTTCGGGAACTATCATCACCATCTTTACTTAATATCTTCATAACTTTTTTCTTTAAATATGATGACGCATTCTGCTAGATCTTGAGCAAGTTCTATTTCAAGTTCTATTTCATTCGAAGAAATACGATTTAACATTGTATTCAAAACATCATATAATGCACAAGTTGGCATTAAACAAACTGTATCTATTGGTAAGCTTTACAAATAACCACATAATTCTTGTAATCGTTCATCACAATTAGTTTCTTTAAAATTTATTTTCCTATTTTCTAAAATAGTTAAATCTGTATCTGTTACTGTTCCAACACGAATTCTCGTTAATATATCTCGATAAGAATTATCACCTTGTTGTCGCACATTAATTTGTAATTCATAGCTAAATAAAGTCATCATAGCTAAATAAAGTCCATAAATTTACAGATCCCATTGCACCAATATACTTTTCAATTTTTAGTTTAGATAATTCAATAAAAGGCGAATCCTCATGCATAGATGGAAGTTGTAATAAATCTCCAGAAAGAAGTATATGTTTTTTGCCGAACCATCCATTATCACAATCGATTAAATATTTCTGTTAATCGAAGATGTATATACATTAAAGTTATATTTGAAATCATTGAAACTTCATCGATAATTATTAAAACAACATTCTTAAGTTCGTCTCGTATAATTTTAAGCACTATATCAGAAAGTTGTTTATATTTGGCAGTATGGCCATGTTCTACTGGTAACTGAAATAATCTGTGAATAGTAAGTCCATCAATATTAAAAGCTGCTATATCAGTTGGTGCAGTTACTGCTGTATCTTTTCCTATATACTTTTTGATCCAAAATCTAATAGTTTTTATCAAAAAACTCTTTCCAGTACCACCCTCACCGCTTACATAAAGTCTAAGAATTTCATTATTTTCATCAGATATTATGATCAGTATTTAATTGCGTCACCATTTCATCGACGTTAACTTCATCAACTTTATTGCCAGTATCTTTAAAGTCTTTCATAGCTCCTTCAACTTTGATAGGAACACATTCTAATGCACCATTATCAAGGCAGTCGTTTTTATCTTCATCTTTTGTAATTTCTGATCTTTTGTAATTTCTGAATTTTTTTCTCAATTAATTCTTGAATATTATCCATACCTTGCTGAATGTCAGTTATTCTTTCGTGATACTGAAGAGCATCTTTCAATTTAAATTGTATTAAAGAAAATGCTTCTGCATAACTATCACATTCATTTTTTAATTCAGTAATATCTCTCCAAAGAAATAATAACAATAATGAGAAATAGTAACGCTCTGGCTGAGTGTGCACTTTGCATTTGTAATGATTGATAAGATATCCACGTTTACGTTTTTTTAAATATAAAGATTCATCAAGCACGTAATACTCTAATGTCTTAGAGATTGGTTTAGTTTTCACAATATCATACCATTTTGCATAATCATATAAATTAGTAGGTTCTAATTCTTTAGGTCTGCTTGGATAATATGTATCAATTAAAGAAGGATAAAAAATATCCTTCTTTAATTGATACATATTATCCAAGTAAAAAAATATAGATTCAGAATCTAATATATCATATTTCAATCTCTTTGCAAGATTTAAGTTTTCTACTCCTAATCATATTTACATCTAACTATCTTATAGTCGTTTCCTTGTCAGTACCATACAATGGTATTCCTAACAAAGAATCAGCAGTTTCAAGAGCTCCACATTATTGAACTATCCTCCTATAATTGAACATACGCATTCCAATATTCCAAAGATAATTTCTTAATGATTTTGTTGAATTTATCTTTTCAAATGTATTTTCGGCGTTATTGCTCTTCTCTGCTTTAGAAACATATTTCGTAGCATACCAAGTCAATAATGTAGATTCTTCACCTACAAATTGAATATCCATGTTTCCTTCCCAAGTAAGAATAGCTGGATTATAATCATTAATATTAATTTCCTTTTTAGATCGTGACAAATCGTATAGTCTGCTTTTTGTTTTCAACTTTCTTCTATCCGCTATTGAAATAGCAACATCTCTAAGTTTCAAAGTCTAATGTCTGTTATGGGTCGTGAAAAACCAAATCTGCATACTTTCGAAAATCATATTTTAGTTTTTTTGCTACGCAAGCAGTAATTATTATGTTTATGTCGTTGATGTGTATTTATACGTCGATATAATTCAGGTGATAACTCTTTATTTGGCATTCTACAAGTGGCATATTTTAAGATAGAAGATGCAATATCCTTATTAAATGATGTGCCAATTATCGGGGCATCTTTTATCTAAATTAATAAATGAAAATGTTGCATACCTTTACCTTGATATTCATGACGCCAAAAATAATGAGTGACTTCTCCGATTGAATTATCAGGTCAACAAATAAAATCAAGCATAGCTTTAAATTTATTATTCACGAATCTCGAAGTTGATACAAGATCGAAAGCAATAAGTTCGTTTGCAGATTTTTGATTGGCAGTTGGTTCATTCATCTCTCGAAGATATTCTATCAAATCTGTCCATAACCACTCACTGAGAGTAAGAAACCAAGTAGCAGGTTCATAATTACATATCATACAGTGCAAATTACTTCTAGGTATTCTCCAATATTGTTCTGTATTCCGTAACTTGGAAAATATAATGTTTAAGTTAGATTCAAGCTGCTGATTAGATAATTGCTCCAAATAAGAAGCAGCTGTGTACCTTTCACAAGGATTGGTAATATTCATTTTATGAAATATTCCACTATTTAATTGTCGCATATTATTATCATGTAATAAATAGAAAAGATATTGTATGTTTAATCTAAATCGCGAGTGTTGTGACATAATCTCATTTTAATATATTCAAAATCAGTTATACGGATACCCTCCCGAATTTCACATGGGTTTGCAACAGGGTGGGGTGGGAGTGGGGGCGGGGGGGGGTGTGCAGCTGTGCGTGTACTTTGCAACGCAAACTGGGATTTCACATAGGTTTATAAAACTGTGGGCAACTCAATCATACCTTATGTGAATATTTAAATTATTTTTTTATTATTATATTTATAACTAGTTATATTAATTTAATTTTTTAATTTTTTTTTGTGGTCAATCGGGACCGTGGTCAATCGGGACGGTGGTCAATCGGGACGGTGGTCAATCGGAACGGTGGTCAATCGGGACGGTGGTCAATCGGGACGGTGGTCAATCGGGACGGTGGTCAATCGGGACCGTGATCAATCGGGACCATGGTCAATCGGGACGGTGGTCAATCGGGACGGTGATCAATCGGGACGTGGTCAATCGGGATCGTGGTCAATCGGGACCGTGGTCAATCGGGACGGTGATCAATCGGGACGTGGTCAATCGGGACCGTGGTCAATCGGGACCGTGGTCAATCGGGACGGTGGTCAATCGGGACGGTGGTCAATCGGGACGGTGGTCAATATTAACGTGGCCAAACGGGTGCCACTCGGACACTTTTAGTTTCATGCTGTCCATTCACACCATATGGATATAAATCAGAGAAACATTTTATATCCAAATCTTTAGTGTGATTATCCAATGGAACATCTTGAATTTCTACCATTTGATAAAGCATAGTTGCAGATTCATTTATTCTTTTTTCATACATAGGATATTGTAAATTGTTGATAATATTGATCTGTTTGCCACATTTGAGTCAATAATCCTTGTATTTTTCCTTAGAAGTGTTATTTTTTTCATTTTCTTCGTTATCTGTCTCTAAATTTTTGTCATAAAATTCTACATTTTCTTCGTTATCTTTCTCTTAATTTTTGTCATAAAGTTCTATAAAATCATGCTCTTGAAACTCTACATTTTGTAATTCAGAATGGAACAAATTTTCAGGAGATGTTGGTAGTATAATATCTGAATATATAGGATTATTTTGTTTTAACCATATTAAGGCAGTCCACACTTTTTTTTATATCGACTAATTTCTCCCAAATTATATTTGCTTTAGTTGGAATACCACGAACTAATATATGTAATTCATGATTTAGATTAATAGGTTCAGTCGAAGGACAAATTTTTTTTAAGGTTTCGTTTAACGGCAGCGGCAAATGAAATGTTCTGCCTTTCACTTTTGAAATCATTTTTTATGCGATAGATTTTTATTCATTATCCTATGCGCTCTTTGCACAGTTTGGAATGCTTTCGCTCGTTGTATACGAATTCGTTCATATTCATTTAATGTTGTTATTTCTTTTGGTACTGGTAGAATTTCAAGTTTATTGGTTCTACATGTTGGTGGCAGTTTGTTCTTTTTGAAATATTGATCACAAAATTTACAAATAATACAATTTTTTTCATTTCTAATCCTACATCATTAATAAAATTATTCCAAACTGTTTTATGATTTTTCTTATCAATTTTTATCATGATATCTTTTTTGAAACAATATTTTATACAAGAAATACAGGCATATTTTGGAACATTATTTCGTAAATGCTTTAAAAGCTAATTTCATCCTCATTTAAATTAATTTCCGTAGCCTGTGCAAAAGTTTTTGCTAATTTCATCCTCATTTAAATTAATTTCCGTCACCTGTGCAAAAGTTTTTGCTTTTTGTTGAGCCTTAATTACAATATCTTGAAGTGCATTTATATCAACATCATTTAATGCTTTATGTAATTTAGTTTTTTATTAAAATTGATTAAATTATGTATTAATCTTTTAATATATTGTATCATTGGATAATGGGAGAATATTATTTCAATAGGTAAAAATGATTTACATACTTATAGTCAATATAACAGCAGTGAGAATGACTTTGTCACGTGTGATTTTGCGTGATTTGTCGTCGGATAGCGGGAATCGGAAATCCGGGTTCGGTAGGTTTTTCAAAAGAGCGAGAGCGTGTGTAGGCTACTAAAAGAGATGTGTTTATTGGTTGTATGTAATACAGTGTACGTGTGTACGCGTGTAGGATCGTGAGCGCGTGTTGTGAACGTGTTCGATCGCGATATTCAGCGTGAAACGCAAGTTAGATGCAATATGCAGATTAATGCACGTCGTGCGCGCGTGATATAACGATATTGGATTGCACTAAGGATCGTACAATAGTTTTTAGTCGTGTGTATTTTGAATATAATGCGCTTTTGGATCGTATTGATATCTTTACATGCTATTTACAGCGCGTGTTTTGATTACGGCGCGGTCAATGACCGTTTGACATCGCGCGTATGGTTTTTATGTATGCGTGTCTGAACGATCGGTCTAGTCGGCTTTTTGTGCTGATTTACGGGGAACGCGCGCTATATTTCCGCGAAATGGTTCGTATGTGTTTACGAGAAATGCGCGCTGTATTCCCGCGAAATTATTTGTATGCGTTGTGACGTGACGCTTTTTAAGCTCCGTCACAGTGACCCCGACGAGGGGAAACAGCGAGCGCGGGGTCGTCTCTCGCGCCTGAGAGGGAATTTAAATTTGAATTTGACTGCATATTTAGATTTATTTTAGCCAAGTAAGATTCGTGCGATAGCGAGTGCGGCGGCCTGTGCGAGCGTGTGAGATTGTAACCTGTACCGAAGATACCGAAGATACCGAAGATACCGCCAGTAAGGTCGGAGGATGGACTAAGAATACCGCACAGCGATAAGGTCACGTATAGAGATCCCGCGCCGCCGCTAGTCGAAGTCCGCGAAATACTAACTCCGAAAATTTTCAGGACGGCAGAAAATCTGGACTGACCACCCCAGGCTGCAGACTGGGAAGAAAATGAATTACTGCAGACTCCGGACCACGATAAGGCCTGTCCAGCCTGCGGAGTCCGAGTTGCAAGGAGACACCGCTAAGAAATTACTGTCAGCGTCGGATCGGAACCGCTGCGTAAGGGCAATGCCGTCCAACAGCGGAGATTTTGAAGGGGGCGGAGAATCAACCCCGTTTCTCCAAAAATTGACGGGATGCGCGAAAGATCGGCGCGGGATCCGAGGGCCTCACGGACGCAGAAAAGATTCGTCACTGTTCGGTGAGCCTGTGCCAGAGTATCACTACCTGGAAAACCGGAGGAGACGATCTCGAAGGAAATCGCCACCAGCTAATATTGTAAGCCGCCGCACGAGTAGCTTAGGTGTTTTCCGTCCGGGATCAGCTGGCGTCACCATTTTTAAAAAGAAAAAAAAAAGGAGTCATCGCGGGGCGGCGATTTTATCGTCTCAATTATCGCGTAAATTATAAAACTTGTACCGCTAGTTATCGGACGCCAGCTGCCCTCGGGCGCCGCGAATTTGTCCCTCTCAGGGGGTGGTTCGTGCCGACAGTCCAATGTCGTGAAGTTTCCGTACCGTTTCGTTTCGTACCGTTTAATATTGTACCGTTTCGTTTTTCGTACATACCGTCTCGTTACCGTTACGTTCCGGACCGAATTTCGAGTCACCGCGTGACGCGGCAAATTTTGACCGTCTTGTATCGCGTATCAGAAAAGGCGGGATTTGCGCAGACAATTTCTTGCCCGGGATACCGGAATTAAAAGAACACGGCTCGGTAAGAATATTGTGTAAAGCGAAATCTCCGTCGAGATATGTATATCCGTTATCGTTCCGTTTAAAATTCGAGTGTGTGAAAGTCAAGTTTTGTTGTTAAAGATATGAGGTCGCGAGACGACCGTTAAATCGAGTAAACCATATTAGCATTGTCATCCTTAAGATTACCGTGAGGAATTGCCGATAAGAATTGCTGAAAATATTGTGAGATCTTGTTACCGATTATCGCGAGGAAAAATTTTAGATTCGATTTATATCGAAATTTTTCAGGATACGTTTACTGTTAAAATCTACGGTAATTATACTTCTTGAGTCTCCTTTATCTGTAATTAATTACTTTCGGATACCGTTATTTTAAGCTACCGTCTAAAATTTATGTAAAAGATACTTCGAGATATATCGAAATTCTGCGTGAGGCTTGTGCCTCCAAGGGTGTTCCGAAAGTATACGCGTTACCAGAGTCTGGTCGTAAATCTTTCTTTACCGTTGATTACCGCAAATTACCGGCGATTTTGTAGGAAAAAATTAATCCAATTTATACTGAATTCGTTGACGAGGCCTGTGCCTCTATGTATGTTCGGAAATCGGGCATAGTTAGTCCGCGGGTATTACAGATTACCGAACCGCTAATCATTTATGTGATTTTCTGTTCCTGTTATGATTTTTGAGTTATATTTATTTCGGTATCGCTCTTTGTGTGGACTTATAGTTTTCTATTCTGAATAGAGCGTCCCGTTATTGTTATATTTAACCTTCGCGTCAGCCATTACCGAATTTCGTTGTTGTTTAAACTTATGATATCGATTATTTAGATGCTGAGACTTATCTGTTCCTTTTCTTATATAGCGAATTATCTATTTGTCGGACTTATCTGATATTTTGAATTGTCTATTATATTAATTTGTCTTTTATATGAATTTTCTTATATTCTGAATTTATCTATTATATTGTTCTTGTCTCTGTATTATCATGGTTTAATATAACTTAAGTCTGTGTAACTAACATAATATTGAGTGTCGATTATTGCTCTCTCTCTCGATTATCCTCTAGCGTTCTCTCTCTATAAAATTCACAAGAATCCTGCCCCTCTGCCATACACTGAGCCCGGACATTACCGTTACCGTACCAATATCGTGGCGCGGAATTACCGCGCCTGGCGCCCAAATTCACTCTCTTTCCAGGAGATTGACAAGTTACCGTTTTTTTTTGGAGATACCGTTTTAAAACCCAATACCGTCAGCTACCGTAACCGCCAAACTTGCACGCTACCCCTCGGGATCATCGTTCTCGAGGTGGGCAAAAGTGTCGCAAAGATTTTGGCGCCCAACGTGGGGCCCGACGCCGTGTGAAGATGCCGTGTAATAGAATTTTTTTCTTTTTCTATTTTTTCTGAGAGAGTTAGAGAGAGAGAGAGAGGGAGAGAGAGCGTTTTCTTTCTCTCGTCGACAAGTTAAGGTGAAAAAGGAAAAAATCGACAATTAAGTGTTGTGCTTCATTAATGTGTCTGTGTCGTTAGAATATTTGTTAGCAGTGGTTTTTTATTTTTTATGGTGTCCTGTACCGAACGTACCGTCTGGTTGGGGTAAGTTAAGAATTATTGAAGGCCCTAAAGCGGCCTGGAATTTGTGTGCTGCACGTATAAAAATTACCGAATACCGTATAATATTGTATAGAGTTTATTTGCATTTTTTTTTCTCTTTCCTTTCTTTTCTTCTTTTCGTTTCCGTTTTGACTTAGAGTCAGCTACCGTTCTTGGCGTTACCGATAATTCGAATTTATCTCCGTTATTTATTGTCATATTGAATCTTGTGTGGTGAAAATTATATATTTGTTTTTTCTCGTTAATACCGTTAGTGGCTCCGTGAGTAAACTCTAAAGGGACAATTTAATAAATTTTTTTTTTTTTGGAGACCACGCGACCGTTCCTTTGAACAACAAGAGACTTATTTTGATTTTCATTTTTTTTATTACCGCTAAGATCTTTAGGCTTTTCGTATTTCTTATACCGTTTAAACTTTTAAATTTTGTTTTTCTGTCTGTACCGTTATCCTTAGTATTATTAGTTTTTTTTCTCGTTCCCTTTTCTTGTACCATATTATTATTTTGATTTTTGAATTTCTTTTATGATACCTTGTTGTTTTGATTTTTTTTTTAAATTTTCTTTTTCCTATAGCATATTGTTTTGATTTTTGAATTTTTTTTTCTTTCCTGCTATCCGATTGTTTGATTTTTGAATTTCTTTTTCTGCTGCCGTATTGTTTGACTTTTGACTTTTTTTTTTCCGTCACTTATATTATTTTGAATCTCCTTTTCGTTACCGTACTATTTTGATTTCGAAATATTATTTTGATTTTTAACTTTTTTTTCCTTGCTCTTATATTGTTTTTTTTTGTTTTTTTATTTCTTTTATTTCTATACTTCGGCCGTATTATTTCGATTTTAAATAAAATTTTTTTTTATTTCGGTCTCTTTCCCGTACCGTTTCCAATTTTGAATTTATTCTTTGGTCATATTATCTCGACCTTCTACATTTTTTTTTATTTATTTATTTTATTTTATTTATTTTATTTTATTTATTTATTTTATTTATTTATTTTTATTTATTTTTTTATTTTTATTTTTTTTTATATTATTACTACCGTTTTCTTTCTTTTTTTTATTTTATTAGCTACCTCATTTATTTTTTTTTGTTTTTGTTGTAATTTTCGCTAATCGGTAAGTCTCTCGTTGGCCCTATGAGGGAGGATAGCGATCCACATCAGTGGATACAGGGATTAAGCCTCGGTCAAGCGCGTCGCCACTTGTTAGATCGGGGCCTGAGTGCCCAGGGGATATTGCCGGTTTTGCGGGCACGACTCCTCAGGTACGAGACGCGCGGTAGCGAGGAAACCGAGGAGGAAGAAGATACGATGTCCGTAGAGGGTCAAGATGGTGCGATGGCGCGAAACCTCTTAGGGGAGGGTGACCCGCCCGATCTGCGGGACGCACCACCCTTGGGGGGGCAAGAAGTAAAATTGGACGACATCGCGGGGGGAAATACCGGATACCGTCCATCCCAACGCGAGCCTGCGGCCGCGCCACACGCTAGTTCCCGTCCGGGGAAGGCCTCAACGGCGGAGGCTTATAATTTAATGAGGAAATGGAACCTCCATTTCTCGGGAAAACGGGGTAACGACGCGGAAGCCTTCCTGTTGAAAATTAAGGAGGCTCGCGCGATAGTCCCCATTTCCGACGCGGACCTTTTCAAGTGTTTGCCTCTATTTCTACCAGAAGCGTTATACTGGGTGCGGTTAGAGAGCGGAAACTGGCGGGATTGGAATGATTTTAAAGCAGCATGGAGGGGACGATTCGGGGATCCCGACTACCAATACGCGCTTCGCGACGAGATATTCAGGCGAACACAAGGGGAATACGAAACCGCGGCCGATTACTTAACCTGCTTAAGGGCCTTGCTGAGTCGAATGTCGCCTCCCTGGGCCCTGGAAGAGCAATTAAACTTCGCCCACCGGAACATGCTACCGCGTATGCAAATAGCGATTCGACGCCAAGAGTTTAGAGACTTCGCGACTCTCGAATACCTAGCCACGCGCATGGAAAGAAGCCTGCAAGCCGAAAAACACTACCGATACCGCCGGAACAAATCCCTCTTTCCGGATTTGGCATATCACGCGCCGAAGAGTAAAGCTAAAAACGCCGTTACCGTTACTACCGCTAACGCTACTGCTAAAAAGAAATAGAAGAAGAAAGCCGCTAAAACCCCGAACGTGAATACCGCATCTACCGATACCACTACCGCTACCGCTACCGTTACCGAACAATCGACAAGCGCCACCGTTATCCCCAATCCCACTAGCAACGTAAAATGCTGGAACTGCGAGAAAACAGGACATCGCGCGCGCGGATGTACCGAACCGCGCAGGAAATATTGCTACCGCTGCGGGAAACGCGATGTTACCGTTCATACTTGCCCAACCTGCTCGGGAAACGAGAACCGGAGCCAGTAGAGAGGGTCCCTACGACTCCGAGTCCCGAAAGTGAGGCCCAAGTTACCGTCTCAGATACCGTAGGGGACGATACGCTATTGCAGTCGTATATCACCCTGGGAAGGGAAGAGTTACCGTCACTCAGATTTTTCAACATTAAGATACACAATTATACTTTCGCGGCCCTCGTGGACTCGGGGTCCAATCGTACCCTACTGGGCCGCGAAGGGATAAAGATTATTCGAGAATTGGGACTGGATACCGAGAGAGACAGGGGGATATAAGTAAGAACCGCGAACGGACAAATCGCACACATAAGGGAGGAAATTAAAATACCGTTAGAATTGGAAGACCAATGCCGCGAAGTTACCGTAGCGCTGTTACCGAATTTAGCCGTCCCGTGCATTTTAGGGCTAGACTTTCTCACGAAATTCGGAGTCATCTTGGATTTTGTCACTAACGGATGGTATTTTGCCGAATCCCCACACAAGAAATATCGCTTAGTTACCGAAGTAGATCCAAATGAGAGCTCTTGTTGCGGGATATCGGAATTAACTCCCGCACAAGAAAAGACTTTAGATTTTTTTTTACGGATGTTACCGCAAACATCAGATAGCCCCGGTGTGACCACGCTTGCCGAACATAAAATAGACGTGGGTGAGAGCCCACCCATTAAACAGCGTTGTTACTTAGTATCGCCTAAGGTTCAAGAGGCTATACGTGCGGAAACCGACAAAATGCTCCAGGCGGGAATTGTCGAGCCGTCATATAGTGAGTGGTCGAACCCCATCGTGATGGTGAAAAAACCTAACGGGAAGTACCGCTTTTGTCTAGATTTCCGAAAAGTGAATGGCGTATCGAAGAAAGACGCATATCCGTTACCAAATATGAACGGGATTCTGGACAAATTACGCTCAGCTCGCTATATCTCGACCATCGATCTGAGTCAGGCCTACTTCCAGATACCGTTAGCTAAGGAAAGTCGGGAGATTACTGCATTTAGTGTTCCAGGGAAGGGACTTTTCCATTTTACGCGAATGCCGTACGGACTTACGGGAGCGCCGGAAACCTTCCAACGATTATTAGATCGATTGATAGGACCGGAGATAGAGCCACACGCGTTCGCGTACTTGGATGATATCGTCATAGTAACACCGACATTTGAAGAACATATGGCTTAGAAAAATGTTAGATAAAATCACTGCCGCCGGCCTTACCGTTAATCCGGATAAATGTGAATTTTGCCGTTCTCAGGTACGATACCTAGGATTTATCGTGCAGAGGGAGGGGCTGACGGTGGACCCGGAAAAGACGCGACTGATTTTAGAATACCCCGCACCGCGAAATATTAAACAATTACGCCGGTTTTTGGGAATGTCATCATGGTACCGCAGATTCATCCCGCAATTCGCGACCCTTAGCGAGCCATTGACGCGGCTTTTGAAAAAGGGCAAGCCCTGGGAGTGGGGGGATGATCAGGGTCGCGCCTTCGATCAAATCGGGGACCATTTAGTTACCGCACCGACACTAACCTGTCCAGATTTCGAGTTACCGTTTACCTTACATACCGATGCGAGTTCCGTGGGATTAGGCGCGGTGCTGACTCAGATCATCGAGGACGAAGAAAGGGTGATAGCCTTTGCGAGTCGAGCCTTGTCAGATCCCGAAACCCGATATTCCGTTACCGAACAGGAATGCTTAGCAGTCGTGGGCAATACAGAAATTTGGACCGTACTTGGAGGGATACCGCTTTACCGTAGTTACCGATCACAGTAGTTTACGTTGGCTTCATAACCTCAAAAACCCTACAGGGAGATTGGCAAGATGGGCCTTAGAATTATTAGAGTATGATTACGAGGTGATACACCGGAAGGGTGCCTTACACCATGTGCCCGATGCACTCTCCCGAATGTTCGAATCGGAGGCTACCGAAGATACCGTACCGGCCGCGATCAATACCGTTCACGTGACTACCGCTATCAATACCGTAGACTTGGCAAACACTACTGATGAATGGTACCGTAAGAGATTTCGGGAAGTAGTGGCGACTCCAGAGAAATATACGCAATGGAAAGTGATCGATGGACGATTATATTTTCTACGTCCAAAACGCGTAGTATCGGAAATCGTGGAGGACTTAGATCGTTGGAAACTAGTGATACCGCGAGAATAACGAAGGGAGGTATTGAAAGAATCACACGATATGCCGCAGGCAGGCCACTTAAGTACCGAGAAAACTTATCAACGAGTCGCCGTGTCTTATTTCTGGCCGAATTTATTCCGCGAAGTTACAGAGTATATCCGACAGTGTGACACCTGTCAACGTACCAAAGTTGAGCAGACAAGTCCCGCGGGCCTCATGGGACGCCGTATCGCGGACGGATCGTGGACGGCAATAGCGGCCGACATTATAGGCCCGTTACCGCGAAGTAAGGCTGGATTCCAGTACCTTCTGGTAATCCAGGATCTTTTTACAAAATGGGTGGAGTGTAAACCCTTAAGAGCCGCGACAGGTCCAAAAATTATTGAGGCGATCGACGACTTAGTGATATCGCGTTGGGGAGCCCCGAAATTCTTGTTAACGGATAATGGTACCGAATTTGTAAACAAAATTATGAAGACGTTTGCCGAGAATCGACACATCACGCACACTACCGTGCCTCCATACCACCCCCAGGCCAATCCAGTAGAACGCGTAAATCGCATCTTAAAAACAATGATTATCGCGTTTATCGAAAAGGATCACAGGGAGTGGGATGAACACGTCGCGGATTTCCGGTTCGCGTACAATACCGCCTGTCATTCCTCTTTGGGAGCATCTCCCGCCTTTCTGAATCTTGGGCGTGAACTAGAGCCGGTACATTCAGTGAAACGCAGTCAGGGGGTTACCGAGATCGAACCGGGGGATACCGCAAGAGGGGCAGCTCGTATGAAGGACATGCAAGTCCTGAGGGAATGGGTTATCGAGAACTTAGACAGAGCCTACGAGAGACAGGCTTCCGGGTATAATTTGTTCAAGGTAGGAGATTTGGTACTAAAGCGCCAGCACGTGTTGTCATCGGCGGCTCAAAATATAGCCGCCAAACTCGCACACAAGTTCCAGGGTCCGTTTAGGGTGGTGCGGGTGATCTCTCCGGTAGTCTACGAATTAGGACTGCTGGATGGGTCGCCCATCGGTAAGAGTCATATACAAGACTTGAAACCTTACCGTCTGCCCGATACCGTATAGATGCCGAAGAACATTATGGACAGAGATGACACACCGACGTGAGATGAGGAGGATCTGGCGGACCTTCTGGTCGCGTCACAGATCCGTCTGGGAGCACATAGAATTTCACGATGAGGGCTTCTGGACGGATCTGGAGGACGTGGCCCGCCAGGTCAGAGAGGCCCGCTGGACGACGGACGGGGCAGTGGTCCAGGAATGGCCGCCCGCACGGGACACAGCGCAGACAGCGTCCAACCCGGGGAGCGCGCGGGGAACACAGACGGGTCCGCCCGAACTGACCGAGGGGTCCACGCCCCGGCGACGGATTCGATCCTTGGAGCGCCCCGCAGAACCGGGACCGGGCCCTCGTCGCGCGGAGTCGACGGGGAGCCGCCGCAGCGCCAGCCATACGGGGTCGGGTGCTGGAACTGCGGTTCCCCCCAACACTCGTACGCGGGGTGCCCCCTGCCCCGCACCGGTAGCTTTTGCTACGGGTGCGGCCAGCGGGGAGTAACTCTACGGGAGTGCGGACGATGCGGCGGGGCGTACCGGCGCACGGCACCGTACACCGCTGCCCGAGGACCGCGAGCACCCCGATCGCCACCACCACCGCGGGACAATTCGCCCCTTCGAAATGGGTGGCCCTGGGCAAAGGAGGTGGGCGACGAGTGGAGGGAACCGGCTCCACATTAAAGACTTTTGTGTTTTTTTTAGTATTTCTTTCTTATTTTTCTTTTTTTTCCTTTTAGTATAGTAATAAATAGTTCTTAGGTTTCGTTTCGTTTTTTTTTGCGCTACCGTATCTATGTTTTTCTTTTTTTTTTCTCTCGATTTGTGAAGTTCTGTTTTCTTTTCTTTTCTTCATATATCCAGTTTTTTATGTCTGTCTTATTGTTAGTTTTGTTTAAAAGAAGGTCGGAAGGTGGGCCGGAATAAATAAGCTTACTTTGACTCCAAGTTCGATCAATTCCCCCTACCGTTTCCTAATCTCTTATCTCCTTATGGTGGTTAAAAGCGGAGATAACGGGTATGCGAAAATACCGCGGGGGGGGGGGACGCGATGGCTGAAGTCGAGTCGCGATTTTACGAGAAGCAGTAATGGACAATGAACTGTCGCACTGCGGACACCTCAAAGGAACCCGAAGGGTAAAGTAGCCGCCTTATCACGAGAATAGAAGAAGAGCTACCTGTGCGACGGTCATTGATGTGACGGGTCCGAAGGTCTCCTCGGCACCCGTCTGGGAAGGGGGAGTTATGACGTGACGCTTTTTAAGCTCCGAGGGGAAACAGCGAGCGCGGGGTCGTCTCTCGCGCCTGAGAGGGAATTTAAATTTGAATTTGACCGCATATTTAGATTTATTTTAGCCAAGTAAGATTCGTGCGATAGCGAGTGCGGCGGCCTGTGCGAGCGTGTGAGATTGTAACCTGTACCGAAGATACCGAAGATACCGAAGATACCGCCAGTAAGGTCGGAGGATGGACTAAGGATACCGCACAGCGATAAGGTCACGTATAGAGATCCCGCGCCGCCGCTAGTCGAAGTCCGCGAAATACTAATCCCGAAAATTTTCAGGACGGCAGAAAATCTGGACGACTGACCACCCCAGGCTGCAGACTGGGAAGAAAATGAATTACTGCAGACTCCGGACCACAATAAGGCCTGTCCAGCCTGCGGAGTCCGAGCTGCAAGGAGACACCGCTAAGAAATTACTGTCAGCGGATCGGAACCCCTGCGTAAGGGCAACGCCGTTTTCCAACAGCGGAGATTTTGAAGGGGGCGGAGAATCAACCCCGTTTCTCCAAAAATCGACGGGATGCGCGGAAGATCGGCGCGGGATCCGAGGGCCTCACGGACGCAGAAAAGATTCGTCACTGTTCGATGAGTCTGTGCCAGAGTATCACTACTTGGAAAACCGGAGGAGACGATCTCGAAGGAAACCGCAACCAGCTAATATCACAGTATATACAGTAGCGCAACTCTCCCGATTTTGTGTAGCATAAAATGAAATGCGCATGCGTGAAGTCAGCGAGTATACCAGTACTGCCATCTGCACTTCCCTCCCACTCTCTCCTTTGGTTTTCGTTCTCTTTCTAACACATTATAATATGTAATATAAATTAAATTCAATAAAACTTGAATATATGTACATAAAGAAATTGTGAAAAATATAATATAAAATATATAATGCAAATATATATGACATGATGTGAATATTAATTAACCATTTTATATGTCATATATAACTGATAGCAGATAAGATATATACTCATAATACTCATATATAATTTATAATATATTTACATATTAATACTTACATATATAATTTTTAATATATTTATATATTTGTAACGTTCCGTTTTTCCCGGAGATTTGATTACGGATAAACTCGTCGGATTCGGGGTAATGAATGGTGAGCGAATTGCGATATAAAAGAAAAGAAAGTATTTATTCAAATTGAAGGCGTGTGTACAAGTAGAGTGTGTATCTCGCTGTGATTATAAATGTGAGCGTGTTCGAGTGTATAACTGTTTGCGTGGCGAGTATAAATGTGAGCGTGTTCGCTGTATAAACGTTTAAATGCGCGTACAAAATGCAGGTGGTTGAATGCGCCGGTATAATCGTGGTGCGTAAACTCGATAATTCGCTGGTATAATACGCGTGTATAAAAGCGTTGTTTTGACGCGTGCGGATATGCGCTCGGTATCGGTCGAAGACCTCGCGTTGTTATGACGGTGTTTTTGTCGCGTTTCTTGCACGGGGAATCCCGTCGTTCCGGGAATCCCGTGTACGAAGAAAGAGCCGGTGGATTCCGAGAAACAACACGTTATTTTCGCGAAATAATATGCGCTCTCCGCGAACTGGAATATCGCGCTGATAAATTGGAATAAATTGGCGTTTAAGAACAGCTGGCCTCGAGAACTCTCGATCGGGGCGGCTCTGAACTCCACCTTCCGTGGGTTTTGCCAGCCGGGATGTGGAGGAGCGGATGGAGGCAGTACCCCGCGCGATGGCGAGAACTCTCGGCTTAGGTTGAGCACTCTCAACCTACTTGATCGGGGCGGTAGTGCCGATTTTAGATGCCTGGTAAATTCTCTTGAGCATACAGCTTAAGAGCGGAACAGGAGAATGTATCTATTAGCCGAAACACGGCCTTTTTATACCGGCTAATTACCCGCGTCGGCGCGCGGCGGTTCTACCCTTTCCGAACGGGTTAATTGCGGTACGGTACGGTCGGGCCCGTTCGGAGGGATTCGGGTTTGCGCCGAGCGCGGGTTTTCGCCGGTCGGTCGGTCGGGCCGCGTCGGCTTCGCTCGGCAATTCTCGGCCGTTTTGGATTTACAACGGCCCCGGTTTTTGATAAGTATTAAAAATGTGGGCGCACCGCGCCCCTGCCTCTGCCCGGCGGGTGTTCTACCGGGCGGCAGCTTCCGGCGATGTTGTTACCGGGAATTCGGAACGGTGCATCGGAGTGCACCGTTACATATTAATTGTACATACATATATTCTATATATATATATATATATATATATATATATATATATTCAAAAACTTAAAATGAAAAAAAAAACATTTAGATTAAGACTACAATCACTTAAATTTTATTATATAAAATATATATATTTATGAAACATAAATACAATAAACAGCCTGATACGAGCTAAACTGTGGATGGTAGGTCAGTTAAAAAAACAAAAGATTAAAAAAGAATGTCAATAAGTCGCATTTATTAAGAGAGCGACAAAAAAGTGAGACGTTTCGATGCTTACTTGCATCTCTTCAGTCACGAAGTGTTAAGATTCAAAAATATGGTCGCATTTCGAATATAAAGTCAACGTGTGTTGTGAAAAAATTAGAAAGAAAAAAACTAGAGTGGACTTCAACAATTTAAATAGATTACAGAACATTAACTATTATTGTTCCATAAACAATAACAACACTTCTAAACCTCAATATTCTTTAACTGAACCCGTTGGGGAAGATATTTCGAAGGTACTTAAGATTTCTATCCATCCCAATGAATTTAACTCCACTCTTTTCAATCCTTTAAGCAATGTTAATGAAAAATGGTTCATGAATATTTCTGGACACTACATCCCAGATGATGTTTCTAAATTGTTACAATTAGGAGAAAAATTCGCTCTTCCGTTTATTGACAACAAGACTAGACTAATTACTGAATTCATAAAAGACATAGAAAGTAACTTAAGAAAATGCAAGGAAAATGATAGACTTAAAATCCGTAATCTAATTATTCCACAATTACAAAAATTCAATGAAAGAAAGCACTCAATCTCCAACGATGATAAAAGATTCATTGATCTGTCTATTACAAGCATGAAATACAAAAAAGAACATCCTGAAATTATCTTCACCAGAGCAGATAAAGGAAATATTACTGTGGCTCTTAACAAAAACAATTATGTTGACTCAATCTGTAATATGCTTAGCGATGTTAATACATACATAGAGGTCCGAAAAAATCCTTGTAAAAAAATAGAGCTGGAACTCAATAATATTGTAAAAATGTGGCTTAACAATGATTATATATCCAAACAACAATATTATAGATTGAGATCAAGTGATGGCTCACTGCCAAAAATTTACGGTTTACCGAAAATTCACAAGCAGAATTTTCCTCTTCGCATCATTGTTTCGTTTATTAACAGCCCGTTGTATAACATAGCAAAATTTGTTCAAAAAATTCTTTTAAGCAGTCTTCCAACTGCCAGAAGTGCTGTTAAAAATAGTTACCAGCTCTATAACATTTTATTGAATACCGTAATAGATGACAATCATATTTTAGGGTCGTTGGATGTGGTGTCGTTGTTTACTAATGTCCCAACCGAATTAGCTATCGGTGCCATTTCAAACAGATGGTCTTATATGGAAAAATTCACTAGTGTACCGAAAAAAGAATTTTTAAGAATAGTCAAATTTATCCTTGACTCCACCTATTTTAACTTTGAGGGAAAAGTGTACAGGCAAACGTTTGGAATTCCCATGGGTTCCCCTCTATCACCGATAATAGCAGATTTAGTCTTACAGGACATTGAAAACAAAGCCTTATTTAAAATCGGCAAAAAAATTAAATTTTATTATCGCTATGTTGATGATATTTTGATGACGGTGGACAGAGATGCATTACAGAATGTGGTTGAAATTTTCAATTCTTTTCACAATAGATTAAAATTCACAGTTGAACCGGAACACGATAGAAGCATTAATTTTTTGGACCTCAAAATTTATATCAATAATAACAAGTTAATTTTAGATTGGTTTCATAAGGATACTTATTCAGGTAGATATCTCTCCTTTTTTTCTAATCATCCTACTTGCCACAAAATTGGTACAATATATGGCTTAATTGATAAATCAATTCTGTTGTCTCATCCAACTTTCCATCGGAAGAACATCAATCTTAGCATTAACATCCTATTAAGTAATGGCTACCCTCTTCCGTTTATTTTCAAATACGTGTCTACTAGAATAAAAAAACTCCTTTTCGCTAAATCTGATAACCATAACACGTCTAACGGTTCAATTGATGCCGATTCAGGGGATAAAAAATACATAGCGGTTCCTTATATAAAAGGTTTATCTGAAAGCGTCTGTAAAGTTTTTAACAACACTGAATTTTCTACGGGTTTCAAATGTTTCAACCGCTTGAACCGTTTCATCAAGGTACACAAGGACGCCACTCCAAAATTAAAAGAAAATAATGTAGTTTATAGAATTGAGTGTAATAATTGCGACGCTTCTTACGTGGGACAGACAAAGAGACATCTTGAAACTAGATTGAGGGAGCACAGGAATAATGCTGGACAGCCTTTCAAACCATCTGTTATCACTGACCATATTATTAACGAAAATCACTCTATAGGATGGGATGAAATTAAAATACTAGACCAGGAACCCCATTACTTTAAAAGATTGATTTCGGAAATGATTTTCATCAAAAAACAAAAAAATGGATTAAATAAAATTGATGATTTAACAGCTTTAAATAATATGTATTTTTCACTATTAGATTCGTTATGATGGTTTGTTTGTCTCGCATTGTGCTTGTCGATCCTGATCTATTTATATTGCGGTGAGAATAATACACTCTCACATTGTCTTACTGTCTACCGTTGCCGCAACAATGTTTTTAATTTTTAATACTAAGACTCGAGTCTGTGTGGAGGTTTCAAATTTTAGGAGATTTGGTGAGAATTTTTACAAATGATCTATTTTAATTGTAACGGTTTCCTTAAGTTTCACGCTATTTTTTCTTTATTTAATCTTTTATCTCATGTATCTAATTTTGCGTATGTAATTTTTTATTAGAAACCAAGCTGTCACACAACACACGTTGACTTTATATTCGAAATGCGACCATATTTTTGAATCTTAACACTTCGTGACTGAAGAGATGCAAGTAAGCATCGAAACGTCTCACTTTTTTGTCGCTCTCTTAATAAATGCGACTTATTGACATTCTTTTTTAATCTTTTGTTTTTTTAACTGACCTACCATCCACAGTTTAGCTCGTATCAGGAGGTTTGTTCTTTTTAGCTGAACTGGCTGCACCAGTTCAGAAAGTGTACACTGAAACGTTCTTTTTAGCGGAAGTGACGTCAGATGCTGCTGTTCTTTTTAGCAGTACAGTTCTGTTTAGTACAACAGTTCACTGCACTGCCTGCCCTAGGTCTTGAGGAGGCTTGCAGCGGTGTAGTTCAATATGGCGACGTACATAAAACATAAACAATAGTGTATTTAACCTCTGATTCAAATAATTGTGATAAAAAGAAATCGGTAACAGTAATAGTGGGTCTGTTCATTTTAGCTGCACTGCTGCACTAGTGCAATTAGTTAGAGTGAAAGAAAGTATGTTTGTCTTTTTCTAACTTATTGCACTAGTGCAGTAGTGCAGCTAAAACGAATAGACCCAGTAGTGTAACATTAATATAAAAGATATAGATATTAATAACATTTAACATAAATATCGTAAGTAAAATAAATAATATAAGTAGAAGTATTGTGTATAAAATACCTCATAATTTGATAAATATATTTTTTACATATAATAATTCTAATAATTCTAATTGTATAATTTTCTAATATATATATTAGAAAATTATACAATTAGAATTATCAGAAATTAAATATATATATATATATATATATATATATATATAAATATAATTTCTGTATAATTACTATATTATTTTATATATATAATTTTATATATATAATTACTATATTACTATATTATTTTATATATATAATTTTATATATATAAATACTATATTACTATATTATAATTACTGTATAATTACTATAATTAATATATTTAATATATATATATATATATAGAAATTATCCATACAAATATGGAAAACTTTGAAAATATGGAAATCGGATACATATCAAGAGATGCAGCAGGCAATATTTTAGTTAATAAGGATGGATTCGTTACATGTATCTCTGAAGGTATTCAATCTATAACCAAGTGAATAAATATTAAACTTAACATGTTTTTATGTATAATAATATATAATAATATATTTGTAGGTGGTTTAAGTTTTCAAGTAGAATATAAAGAAATCGATTTTAATTGTGAAACCCTTCAGTGTACTGTTGGAGAGAAATGCATATTTGTCAAATTGCATAACAGTGAAGTAGATAAAGAAAATCATTCATCTTTAAATGTAAATAAAACATTTAATTGGACAGATGCCAGTACAAAATTATTTTTAGAATTATATAAAGAGAAAAGAGAACTATTAATTAATAGAAAGATCAAGACAAGAAAAATGTTATGGCAGACAATTTGTGAAAACATGAAATGTCATGGATTTGATCTCACCATAATGCAAGTGGAAAATAAGTGGAAATCACTTGAGAGATCATATAAAAATATGAAATTTAATAATAAACAGACAGGCAGAGGACGTGTAACATGTTTCTATGAGACGTAAATATGAATTTATATTATTTAGATTTGTATATAAGTGTATATTAAAATATAAATATAACAAATATAAAATATATTAATAAGATATATGTACTTATTTTTGTTACACAGAGAATTAACAGAATTACTTGGCTACAAACATAACATAGAACCTTTGGCAGTATCAGGAAAAGAAGGCACTGTAACAAGAATTGCTCGAATGAGCATATCTCCGACAGAGGCAAGAGAAGAAGAGTAAGTTTGATAAAAAAAATTGAAATTTTTTTTATTTAAAAAATAATATGAAGTTAATAATTATTATATATAATTTAACATAATATAAACAATAAAAATTTATATTTTTTAAATAATAGTTCTTTTATAACTTAATCACACGAGAGAACACTGTATATTTATCTTAGAAAATTTGTACAGACAGAACACAAATAATCAAAATGAAACTACATTGCTTCAAGAAGAAAATAACTATGATGAAGCAACCACATCAAGATTACAAGATCAAAATCTTGAAGATATATCTGCACAAAACACTGTAAATTACAATCTCAGACAAATATATAGGCCTCCAATAATACTTTTCCTTTTCGGCTGAGATATTTTATTAGGCATATTGTATTTACATACTTTTATGATCTTTTTTATTTTGAAAAGAAATAGCAATTCGACCACATTCAACAACAGTAACATCCACATTGAGTGTGATATTATTGCATTTAATGTGATTGAGTTATCAGTTTTCCTCAAAACCAAAAAACATGATACCAAAATATATAGATACGATGTGTTCGAGCTGGTATATAATAGAAAATAAAAAGTATTATTGGAGTCTAATGACAAATTATCATAATTTTATTCAATATGATTAAAAAACATACACATTTCACAGCTACCAAAGAAACGAAAACAAGTAGGCAATACGGGTCGATTGCTAGATAAGTGCCAAAAAACTTTGGATAGACTTACGGAGAATATTTCAGTTGAAAAAAATGAAAAAGTAAATATACAAAAAGAAATGTTGAATGAATATAAGCAAATAAGAAGAATTTATGAAGAGATGACAAACACGATAAAAGAGCAATTAATAATTGCAAATAATTTAAGGCGAGAACGAAATGAATTGCTGCGAGAACTTATTTCAAGAAAGACTGAATAAGATATTATTTAAAATAATATTTAAGTAGTATGCACAGCAGTATTTATTTTTGTTTTTTTCAGTTATATAATTTATAAGTTGTTTTATTAATAATATAAATTTTGTTTTCTTTTTTTACTGTTACACATGCATATATTTATATAAGAATTAAATATTTTTATTATATTATCTATATATATAAATTTTTTTGTTTGCAATATTTATTGAGAATAAAGATATTAATTATTGTTTGTTTGCAATATTAATTGAGAATAAAGATACACTGGCGAGATATTGGAGAAAGTAAGGATACAAAACTTTCATATAGAAAGAACAATTTTATTTAGTATTGTGTTCATTAAATTATAAAAGTTTATATAAATTATAAAAGTAATTAATAAAAAAAATACAAATTTATGTTTAAATATATACAATATATTGTTTATTTTTATTACAAATTACCTTATTACTACTCTGATTACTCTACTTATCTATTCACCAGATATTCTGTGACATAATTCATCACGAATATGTATTCCATTATCATGTTCCCTTTGTATATCCATTTCTTGAACATGACCCAGCGCTGCCATGTCAGGATATTCATTATTTATAGGTGGTTCAAAAAATTCCATATCTTCCACATTCGCCATGTTGTGAAGTACACAACATGCATGTATCACACGTACCATTCTGACAATATCTCTTAATTTTAGGTGATACAATTGTCGAAATCGCTGTTTGAGGCATCCAAATGCATTTTCTATTATAACACGGCAAGAACTTAATTTTCTATTAAAATTTCGTTGTGCCCGTGTTAAATGACCATTATCTCTATAAGGTACCATTAAGTGTGTCAAACAAGGATATGCACTATCTCCTAACAAATAATAATTATCTAAAAAATCAAAAAAATAAATTATATATAACATTGAAATATATAATATTGTCGATTTTCCTTTTTCGTAATTTGTTTTGTAATTCTTTTTACTTACTACCGCAAAGTTCATGGAGGTCATTACGTAATGATGAATTTTTGAATACTCTGGCATCATGCACAGATCCAGGATATCCAATAAATACATCAATAAATTTCATATGATGATTTACTGTTCCTTGGATATGTATCGAAAAATATTGTTTTCTGTTAATATAAGAATCAGGATCTTCGCCAGGTTTATCTATTCTGATATGTGAGCCATCAATTGCCCCTAAAAAAATACGAATATATATATATATATATACACACACATATATATATAAATAAAACTATTAATATAATAACAAGATATATAAATATAAATAAATATTACCAATTACACCAGGAAATCCTTTTGAATCTTGATAAAATGCAGCTGTTTCTGCTTTTTCAATTGCATTTGGATATTTAATTACATTATTTGCGAAAAGTAATATAAAATCTGTTACTCTGGTAATAATGTTATATAAAACACTTAAAGTTATTCCAAACCTATCAGCAACATCACGATAGGATGCACTTTCGTGGCCTACAAACCAAAGATAACAAAGTATATGCCTTTCTGCTGTTATATTAATACGTCCTACGTCACCTACAAAAATGATATATATGTAATATATGTATAATATTTATATATAATAATCATAATAAATCTAAATAAATAAAATATTAAATAAACCTTGCAGAGAAGTAAATATCTCAGATGCGCTGAACTCATCTATCATTCTATATACTACATGCCTAGATAACCTGAAGTGCATGATGAAATCGATATTATCATAATTTCGTACAATATTTTCTACATAATTATTTATCCTCACGTGGTCTACTCTTTGGATAATTCCAAAAATTGCATGGAATATTTGCAATTCGTTAAGATCTGATGCCATTAGAATAGGTTAGATTTTTCTTACTATTATATAAATAATTGTTTTATTTTAATTGATTAAATTTACCATCATCATCATCTTCATTTAATATTGGTAACAATAATGGTTCTGGTATTGCAAATAAATCTTCTTCATCAGATGATTCTGCTATCAGCGCATTATTTATGTTTCTTATATTTTGGTACGCCATATTAGTTACTGTACTTGAACCGTTCTTTTTATTCTTTGTTGCATTCGTGCACTGACAGAATTTTCTGTGAACTCGCCAGTTCTAGTGCAGTCCCAGTGCAGCACTAGGTCAGCTAAAAAGAACAAACCTAGGCTGTTTATTGTATTTATGTTTCTTAATTCGTATTAACGAGCTTTATTATTAAAGTATTTTAATTTATATATATTTATGATCAAAATGAATAAAAAAACATGAAATATATATTTGTTAATAATATATATTATTATATATATATATATATATATATATATATTTATATTATATATATATATATCCCACATAGAAATTGACATCCAGTGGATGTCCATTAAACGGCCATAGCTCCATAGGACATCTATCTCCATGATGGAGGTCAGATGGACGTCCATTAGAGATCCATTAAATCTCCATAAGTCTATGATATGTTGATTTCCACGATGGAAGTCAGACAGACGTCCATTAGAAATCTATAAAACCTCCATAGATCTATAAGATGTTTACTTCCGCGATAGAAGTCAAACAGATGTCTGTTAGAGATCCATTCAACTTCTATAGCACTCAGACGTTGACATCCACGATGGAAGTCAGATAGACGTCCATTAGACATCCACTAAACCTCCGTAACTCTATGGAATGTTTACTTCCACGGTGGAAGTTAGATAGACGTCTATTAGAGATCCATTCAAACTTTATAGCAATGAAATATGTTTACTTCCACGGTGGAAGTTAGAGAGACGTCCATTAGAGATCCATTAAACTTCCGCAGCTCTGTGGAATGGTTGACTTTCATCGCGTGAAAATCAGACGTTTATTAGAGAACCATTCTGCATTTATAATAAATATCTTATACAAATATCTTATAAGACCTCTATTAGACATTTATTAGGGATGATAATTTATATAAATAATTAATACTTAAGAAGATAATTAATATTATAAATATTAATATTGAAGTTTATAATCAATTAAAAATTTAAAATAGTTAATAAAAATAAAAATTTTTATGAGTAAATTTGAAACATTAATTATATAACACCTCGTTAAAAAATTTTTATAATTTAATTTAATAATTAAAATAAATATAAATTTTATATAATTAAATAAATTAACTGTTTAAATTAATTTAAGTTTAAGTATATTAATTTTAATTTAAAGTATATAAATATAATTACACAAGTTTACAAATTCGGGTCAACTTTTGGACCCGAGCAGATGAGAACGATTCTTAACGTTATTTGGTGCCCTGAACTCAGATCTTCAATCCGTTTGTCAAGATTGGTTCTAGTTTTCGAGTTCGCGGATGGTGGCGGTACTGCGCTCTTATAACAGCTATCAGTTGACCACGTTGCATCGAACATCTTTCGGAACTTGTTTTTGTACTGTGATTGTGCTTCGGAACGTGTGAAAATGCAGAGAAAACGTTGCACAGTCGATTCAAAGTGTTTTTGTTACGTTTGTGGATGTTATATGCTCGGAAAACGTGGAAAAATCATAACAAATGCGCTCAAAGATGCGTATTTGCAGTACTTTGGTTTTGCTGTAGTAAACACTGACAAGCCATGGGTACCGAAATTGTTTTGTAACGCGTGCAGAACAAAGCTGTACAAGTGGTCACTTGGTGAAAATAAGTACTTTTCATTTTCTGTGCCAACGTTATGGAGAGAACAGAAAAATCATGTAGATGATTGCTACTTTTGCTCAATGAATGTCGTCGGTATGAATGCAAAGAAACTAGCACGGTATGAATATCCGGACGTATCATCAGTGTCGAAGCCAGTTCCACGTACGGACAGTGATCCATTGCCAATTTGTCCAGGTATAAGCGAAAAAAATGTCCTAAGAACTTCGTCATCACCGGCGAACAATGAAAGCGATTTCGTAATGGAAGAAAAGCATTTACTTTCGCAAAGTGAACTGAGTGATTTGATTCGCGATTTGAATTTATCGAAACAAAAAGCAGAGTTGCTTGCATCACGGTTGCAAGAATGGAAACATCTTGACCCTACAACACAAGTCACTATATACAGAAATAGAAATCACGCGATTTTACCTTTCTTCAAAAAAGAAAATGACATGTGTTTCTGCAATGACATCAAAGGTTTATTTGATGTGATGAATACAGCATATGATCAAAATGAATGGCGTTTGTTCATAGATGGTTCTAAATACAGTTTGAAGGCGGCTCTACTCCACATTGGAAATAAAAAACCATCGATTCCGATTGCTCACGCAGTACAAACTAAGGAATGCTATGACACAATGCGTACAATTTTGGCCAAGATCAAATACAATGAGTATCAATGGAAAATTTGTGGCGATCTAAAGGTTGAGAAATAAATTAATTGTACTTAATTTCGAAATAGATATTAATTGATTTACATATTGATTACAGGTTATTGGTCTATTGGTTGGGATGCAATCTGGATTCACGAAATTTTGCTGTTTTTTGTGTCTGTGGGACAGCCGTGCAGTTGATCATCATTATGTGAGAAAGGTGTGGCCGAGTCGTACCCATTATGAGCCAGGACAACAAAATGTGTCCTCTATACCACTTGTGAACCCACAGGACGTTTTATTGCCACCTCTTCATATTAAACTTGGCCTTATTAAGAACTTTGTCAAAGCGCTCAATCGCGAAGGACCGGCTTTCCAGTACTTAATCAAGTTGTTTCCAAAACTGTCATACGCAAAAATCAAAGAAGGAATATTTGTCGGACCTGATATTCGAAAAGTAATGGCTGATGCAAAGTTTACAAAATGTTTAACGCCTGATGAAGCACCAGCATGGGCATCGTTTAAAAATGTTGTTCACAACTTTCTCGGTAACCACAAATCACCGGATTACAAACAAGTAATCGACAATTTTTTAAAGAATTACCACAAGATTGGAGCTCGAATGTCTCTCAAGATACATTTTCTGCATTCACATCTTGATTTTTTTCCACAAAACTTGGGCGATACAAGCGACGAGCAAGGAGAGCGGCTACATCAAGATATAGCGAAAATCGAAAGGCGATACCAAGGATTTTGGGACGGCATGATGAGCGACTACTGTTGGACCCTAAAGCGTGAAACAGATCCCAAGAAATATAAAAGACTCAGTTCAACCTCTGTTCATTTCTGATTTATACTTTTCAATTCAATAAATGGCCGTTAATGGTCAAGAATAGTAAAATAATGAATTTATTGAATATTTCGAAAACTAGAACCAATTTCAAAAAATGGGCTGCTGATTTGGATTCAGCCTCCGAATCTACCTTATAAACAGCTTTTGGTTGCTCAGGTCCAAAACCATGTATACTTGTGTTATCAAAGCGTTTAATGAAAAGAAAACTGATTAACTCATGAAAAAAAATGATAAAAATCCATTAAAAATCTAATGTATACCTTCATTACACATACCTCCATTACTGGATCTCCATTACACATCTTTAAAAATATCTATCAGACGTTGCGTGAATCATATATTGAGGGTTCACGGATCCTCGATGGACGATTAATTGACGTTTTGTGACTCATTAATAGAGAATTTACGGAGCCTCGGTGGACAATTCATCGACATTTCGTGGACCATTAATAGAGAATTCACAGACCCTCCGTGGACGATTAATCGATGTTCCGTGGATCATTAATAGAAAGTTCACGAAGCTTCTATGGATGATTAATGGACGTTGCGTGAATCATTAACAGAGAATTTACGGAGCCTCGGTGGACAATTCATCGACATTTCGTGGACCATTAATAGAGAATTCACAGACCCTCCGTGGACGATTAATCGATGTTCCGTGGATCATTAATAGAAAGTTCACGAAGCTTCTGTGGATGATTAATGGACGTTGCGTGAATCATTAACAGAGAATTTACGGAGCCTCGGTGGACAATTCATCGACATTTCGTGGACCATTAATAGAGAATTCACAGACCCTCCGTGGACGATTAATCGATGTTCCGTGGATCATTAACAGAAAGTTCACGAAGCTTCTGTGGATGATTAATGGACGTTGCGTGAATCATTAACAGAGAATTTACAGAGCCTCGATGGACGCTTAATCGATGTTTCGTGGATCATTAATGGAGGGTTCACGGATCCTCAGTGGATGACTAACGGATGTTGCGCGGATTATTAAAAAAAAGTTCACGGAGCTTCGGTGGACGACTAAGTGACGTTGCATGGATCAATAATAAAGGATTCATGAAAGATGGATGGATGAAATATATAATTCTAAATAAAAATAATATCAAAAATTGTAAAAAATATTTATTTATTGAAGATAAAATTACAAATATTATTTGATGCTTAAAAGACCAGTACTCCTTTAAAGTTTACAGCAACTGATGAAAACAGCATACGTACTTGTGCTAATGATAAATTTCAATTTCAGAAATTTATATTAACATAGATACTTGTTGAATTATCAGCTGCGGCAATCTTTGCTTACAAATAAGAATGTATTTACATACATGATTATTACATACATGATTTAGAAAATTATTATATATGATCGGTATTCAGAGTTTGATCTCACTTTAAATCATTTTATAAGTACATACATATATATATATTGCGACGCTTTTTCAATTCTAATTTTTATTCTCGCGGGGGAGCGGAAGCGCCGTCAAAAACACGAGGGTTTTGGTGTACTCGCGATCGGCGGGACAGGGATGGAGGGTGTCTGCGCGCGAGCCGCGGCGGAGCGAAGGCCGTCTCGATACCTCGGAAATGGGCGCCAGGCACGGTCTCTCACGTACCAGTTTTCACGAATTTTTCGAAAAGCGCGAAAGAATACGACAGCCCGCTTCGCCACGGGCTGGCTAGCTCGCCTAACGGTAGAGGGGCGGGGTTTGAAAGAAAAAGTTAATTGATTGAGCGAGCTTACTAAATTGATCGACAAAGACGGACACAGAAATCACAGATGATCGCCAGCCAAATAAAGAACGCGAGATTTAATAAAAAAAAATAACAGATTTATTAAGAAAGTAAGAAAGTATTAACAGAAAAGAAATAACATTCGATACAGAATGGAAACAGAAATAATGTACTAGCCACGAACTGACAATAAATCTCGAAACGCTAGAAAAACGCGCGATATTCTAAGTCGGTCTAACAAAGAGCGTCTATTACGGAGGCTTCCTAAAGTCGAAGCTCCTGAGAACAATAATTTCTATAACGGAATTTTGGTAATTCGAATTCTCGCTAACGGTCGTACCATACGCGATAGAGAGAGAGAGAGAGAGCGATAGTATCTGCCTATCATTCGCAGCTTCGACAGCCTCGCGGAGATCTTACTAATTAACTGCGTATCTCGCAATTTCCTCCGAGCGTACTCGAAGTCGACAACCCAGAAATAAGACAGCCGATTAGTTACGCAATAAGCGAAAAGATATTAGTTTCGCGAGGAGAGATCTCGCATACGATTGGCGGACGATACCGGCGAAGTTCGATAGCCGGCGGCGGTCGGAGATTTTTCCGCCTTTTTCTGCGACGCTCGCAACGTAAATTTTTCTGGCAATTGGGGCGATGCGACAATGTCGTGTCACACCCCCGATACCTTCAACAGCGTGAGAATTAATTATCTTCTCGGCCTCAAGGCAATAAGGAAGGCCGGGCGACGTCCCGCACCGCGCCTCCTTCGATAGCCGCAATATTGGCCAGGAATCTCCTGACCTCAGATATCGATACTTAGAATCGTGTGATACCTGCACACCGCGACAATTTCGAGGAATTAAGTTCCTTTCTTCGAGACGAACAACTCGCACGCACACAATGGACGCGACAATAATACGCAGTTTCACGCAATATTCACGAACGACGATGATACCACACGAAGACTCCTTAATCACGACCAATTACGTTCCACAGACTCGCTCTGAGACACATTTCAGAGGTGCGAGATGCGGCTTCGACAACCAAACGACAGCCCGTGCGAACTACGCATCGCTCGCGATTTACGACGCACGCGGTCGATACCCAACGGTCGAATGCTACGCGTATTACGCACCCTGACACCCGGAGAGAGACGAGAATTACCCTACGATACGCACTTCCGTCGCCAGTGTCCGCGCTTCCTCAGCCGCTTATCTCCGGTCGCCCGAAATCCACAAAATTCGACCGACTCGGCAGAAGGCTCGAGCGGTCGCGATAAATGCCGTAATGGCGACGGCGATACAACGGCCGGCGAGCGGACACAATTATTTACGCGGTGCACAATAATTCGTGGGCAACCTCACCGACGGAGCTCCTCCTTTCTGCGGGGATGATCCTCGGCCTCGTCCTCGGTGTTTCGTCTCGAGCCCCCTCACACGATAATACTCAATATTCTTCTGACTGCTGCAGTCGAGCGGCCGCGACAAAGTGATCCCTGGATCTCGCGATCCAGGGTCGATAGCGGGGTCGCTGGCCGCGCAGGGGGATGCGCGGACCCCCGGCCAATTAGCGGCCGACACGCGCGAGGTCCTGGCGCCTCGCGCGCCACGCGAGGCATTATCGCGCCCCGCGCGAAATAGCGCCAAATCTAAACGCTGCCGCGGGCCCTTGTTCGGCCTGGGTGAGGTCCTTCCCTCGCCGATCCTCTCTTGGAGGATGGTTGTCGTATCGGCTGTCGTTCCCGGCTGCCGAGGAGAGGCAATGCTGCTCTCTTCTGTTCGGATTTCCGATGCCGGGTTCTCGGGGTCAGGCTCCTCCGTTCTTCCGAATTTCCCTCGGCTGTCGTTTTTAGCTGTCGCGGGGAGGCGATGCTGCTCTCCCCTGTTCTTCGGTGTTCGGTGGTGAGGTGCCTCAATCCAGACTCGATACAGGATGAAAAAAAATACAAAAAAAAAACAATTAATGTTATACGCAACTATACCAATTCGCTCGTCTCTCCGGGGAGTACGGTAGCTCTCTCTCTCTTGACCTTTGGCGCGGCCACTCGGCTCGCGCCCCGTCAAAATTGCCGGGGCGGATAGACGCGACGGGACGGCCACGTCACATCCCCCCATGCCAAGAGAGAGCCCATCGGCTTCGGCTACCCACGGCGGCCGCTAAGGCGGACCGCACCGTCCGCTCGCCCTCGTTCGGGCGGCCGAAGTCCCCGGAGTCGAGGAAACACGACAAAGAAAACAACAGACAAAACAAACAAAAAAAAATTAACGTTAGATGAGAAAGTGGTTTCACTAATTAATAGAGAGCCCGGTCTCTCTCGAGCTTACGTCGCGATATTGTCTCTTTTTCGTTAATTGCCTAAGGGAAGGGTAGGGGGTGGTACATTATACAATTTTAAATCCTTTATGTGTACTTTGCCTAATGATCTACCCGCGCCATCATGCAACTCATAAACCACGGGCGATAATATTTTCGCGATAGTAAAGGGACCGTGGAATTTTGTCGCCAATTTAGCCGATATGTTCTGAGCGGCCGACGACAAGATATGTTGCCGCTTCAAAACTCGCTCGCCAATCGCAAAACGTTGATCTCTCCTTCGCAGATTATAGTATCGCGACTGCTTTTCATGCGCAGCTTCTAAATTTTCTATTATCCATTCGCGTAAAGCTTTTATCCTCTCCATGCGTTCTTTCCAATTCGCGGGATTCGTCTCCGCGACCTCGACAGCCTGCTCGTGCCTTCCACGCACGATATTTATCGGCTGCGGTTCCCTACCAAAATTTAAAAACGCAGGAGTTGCCTGTAGCGAAGTATGGTACGCCGTATTGTACGCGAATCTGAACTCAGCCAAGTGTAAGTCCCACTCTCGGTGATCGCTCTCAAGAAAGGCCGTTATCATAGTCTTAATCACTCTATTCACGCGCTCCACAGGGTTTACCTGAGGATGGTACGGAGGCACGGTCGTGTGAGTTATGCCGTGCTCCTCCGCGAAAGCCTGCAGTTCGCGATTGATGAATTCAGTGCCGTTATCCGTCAGAAGTACTCGCGGCGCGCCTCACCGATTCACGATCAATTCCGTCAAGAGCTCGCGGATCTTTTTGCCGGTCGCTTTTCGCAGGGGGCAATACTCGATCCACTTAGTAAACAGGTCTTGCATGACCAAGATGTACGCGTTCCCGCTCTTACTCGGCGGAAACGGGCCCATAATATCCGTGGCGACCACCGTCCACGGAGTCTCGACAGCCCTACGCCCCATCAAACCCATCGGCAAATTTTGTTCTACCTTTGTTCTTTGGCAAACATCGCAATGTCGAACATAACCGGCAATTTCTTTGAACAATCGCGGCCAGAAATAACGCGTCGCTACCCTCTGATAGGTTTTCTCCACTCCGAGGTGACCGGCTTGTGGAGTATTGTGAGCCTCTCTAATGACGTTCGCGCGCGCTTCTCTCGGCAGGACTAACTTCCACTGCTCGAGATCGTCGACAACCTGTGAAACGACTGCGTTCGGTTTTCGGTAATAAAGCTGGTCGTTATTAATCCTCCAGCCCGGATTGTTATGGCTCGTTTTTCCACGTTTCGAACGCGTGCATCGTACCAAGCGTTTCCGGTAATCGCTACAGCGCATAATTCAGCGGTATCCTCGTACATGCGCGACAACGCGTCTGGAACATGGTGCAACGCTCCCTTCCGATGTTCGATCTTATAATCGTACTCTAAGAGTTCCAATGCCCATCGCGCTAAGCGGCCTGTTGGATTCTTTAAGTTGTGAAGCCATCTCAAGCTACTATGGTCCGTGATAACTTTAAAACTATACCCTTCGAGGTACGGTCGGAACTTTTTGATGGACCAAACGACAGCCAAACACTCCTGTTCTGTCGTGGAGTATTTCTTCTCGGCCTCCGACAGCGCCCTACTCGCGAACGCGATGACATGACCTTTGGCGCGCCCACTCGGCTCGCGCCCCGTCAAAATTGCCGGGGCGGATAGACGCGACGGGACGGCCACGTCACAATATATGATTTTTAAATAGCCGCGTATTAGTTTTTTAAAACTGTGTTTAAGAAAAAATTGAGGACAAACTTATGAATATCGAATCTATTAATTTATATATATGCATAAACTTGTTTACACTGATATCTGAAACATATAATTAAAATCTTTTAGTATATCGTATCATGAAAATATAGTTAAGAAACGATAAACGAAAGAATAAACAGAAAATTGTGTTCAATATAACGAATAAAGAGCGAGCATCATTCATATCATATGTTTCTTATATATTTTACACATTAAACTGTTCTATATCAATGTTTGCGCTAAATGCACACAATGAGATTTTTCGTTTTATTGTTAGATCGTAAGTGATCTAGTAAATGTACTAAAATTGCAGTATGCAGCGAATTTAATAATTTATTAGAGCGCATTGCATCTAGCACGAAAAATCGTATCATGTGCCATTATTTTTAATAATAGAAAATTGATGACAAATATAATGTCTAAAAAGGAATTAATCTTGTGAAAATGGTCATGCAAGCTTCATTTAAGGGATAAAAAGCGAATGTTAAAGGTAAGTAGACATATATATAAGAATGTTAAAGGTAAGTATACATTTATATAAAATATATAAACATGATATGTATATATATATATATATATATATATTTCAGTTTTGTAATTTTAAAAGATATAAATATGTAATATACAAATTTATATTTATATATTTGTATATTTATTAATCTTAATTTGAAAACGATTCATTTTCAAGTGAATAAATACTTTACAATATATTTAATACTTTTACAATATATTTGCCAATTGATTTTAATTTTATCAGAAGTTTTTAATTTTATCAGATATTATTTTTTCTATAAATTTTGATGAATAAAACATTGTTTACATTATAATATGTATAACATTTTTATGAATAATTTATTAAAATTTGTAAAAAATGTAATAATATTTAAAGAAAATTAAAATAATTCTTATTTGAAAGCTTAATAATATCATAAAACTTATATATAACTTATATATTACTTAATTTATATTAATTGTATTATTGTGTAAATGTAAAAGTAATTATCATAACACTTTTTTTACAATTCAATTTATTAAGAAGAAATAGATCGAAATATTTAGATTTCTAGTCTTGAATTGAGAAGAAAAATAAATCAAAATGTTTGCATTTTTAATCTTAAGTTAAAAAAAATAAATTAAAAATTGTCTACATTTCTATTTCTATATAAACAATTGAAATTATGTTTGTATATTGAATATTATGAAAGGCTACAATGGTTCTTTGTATTAATTTTTCTAACTGTACGTCTTAAATACTTTTATGTGTCATTCAGATGATTTGCAATATTATTTTAAGAAAATAATGAAAAAATAATATATACATATATATAAATTTTTTTATATAAAATTTGTACATATATCAAATAAAATATAATAAAATGTAATATTATAAAGATCTTTATTTGAATAAAAAGAAACATCAAAAAATATTTTCCCGTATATAAAAATTGAGATTATTTAACAAAAATTTTTTATAAATTACAAACTTATTAAATAATAACTTATTAATTAATTTATTATCAAATAACGATTACATTTTAAATAACTGTTTGTTAATTTTTACATTTGATTTATTATATTATTAAAAGATTCTATGTAAATTTCAATTTACATAATTTAATCGATGTTTAATAATAAATAATTAATAAGTAATTAACTTTTAAAAAATTTTTGATAAAAAATATTAATTTTTATATAAGGTAAAATATTTGTTAATATTTCTTATTCAAAGGTCTTTGTAATATTACAATTTGTTATAATTTATTTAATATATGTACAAATTTTATATAAAAAAATTTATATATATATTTTTTTTCAGTTTTATAATTTTAGAAGATATACATTTGTAGTACAAAAATTTATATTTATATATTTGTATACTTATTATATTTTAATTTCGAAATGATTAAAGTATTGCAATAAAATTCAATATTAAATTTTATAGAATATTTTATAGAATAAACAAATTTAATTTTGATTTTATATATCAACAAATGTTTCATTTAAATATGTATAACGTGTGTAAAGCAAATATACATTTATATAATATGTAAATTATATTATATAAAATAAGTACATAAATACTATATTAAATAAAGAAAAGTATAATTGAAATCATTCACATGTTCTGATACAAATATATTTCAATTATTCAAATTGAAGTAATAGAGCGCTCTGTACATTTTGATTTACTTCACATTCTTCTCAATGGTTCAAATTAAAAACAAACCAGCTGAGTTTTTGACGTTATTTTTATGTCTTAATATTGAACTTATTTTTCGTTTGGTGTTCTGCAACTTTTTCATTATAATAAATTTCTAACACAATCTCATGTTTTGTACATCTCTATTACATATTATAATTTTATACGACAGTGTATTTATAGTTTTTTTTATTTTTGTGTCTATTGTGCTTACTCAATCATGCTAATAAATTTTTCATTATTATTATTATTATTATATTACACAATTATATATACAGCGTATATAATCAATATTTTTGTTGCATCATACCAAATCTAAAAGTAATTATAATACTTTTTTCAATTTTATTTATTAAGAAGATATAGAATAAAATCTAGATTTTTATCTCCTATTTATTCTAATGTCTTCTATTTATTGGAATGTACTATATAGTATGAGGAATTTATTAATTTATATAGTTTCTCAATGTTTATTATATACTTGAGTTATTAATTTGTAAAAAATTATATAATATGTTATATGAATAGTTATTACATTACAAAAAATTGAATGATTTTGAGCAGATGCTAATTATATATTATATTTATTTCTTATAAGTAAAAATTTATAACTTTTATAACTTTTAAGTAAAAGTTTTATATTTTAGAGATTTAAAGATTAAAAATTTCATTTTTTTTTAAATATAGCTCTTTAAGTGAACTTACTTTTTTATATAAAATGATTTTGTAATATTTAAACAATTATAAGGATATAAAATAAGTAAAAATTGAATAGTTTAGTTTATTATCTATAGTTTGTATATATCCTATATATAACTATAGATTTTATTTTAAAAATATATAATTGTAAAATTTTAATTTAAAAATTTTTCTCAAATTTTTACGTTATCTTGCAACTGTGTTGGCAATTTGTAGATTTGTTCTTTGCAATGTCTTTGTAATGTTTCATTGCAACTTGCAAAATTGCAATGAAACATTACAGAGACATTCCTACAATGTAATTGTAATAATTTGTATTGTATGCAGGTTCTCCCTTTTTATCAAACATAGAAGTATTTTTAACTCACTCCAAAACGTAAATAGCATCTATGGTAAGGATTCAAACGTCTAGTCCGTGGGCCGTACCTTTGACACCCCTGATCTATGGTATGTCTATTATGCCTATGTATATACTACACGATGTGGTAAAAGATAACGATTTCGTTGTATTAATGAGAGCTTGCTATTTCCAGTTTGACTGCATCGAAAGAATAAGTAAGATTAAGTGTATTAATTATTAAATACACATTTAAGTGTTGATACGCGTTAAGTGCACAAGTATTAATACGCGATTAAGAACACGTTTAAGTGTTACGCAACTGAATATAAGAACACGATTAAAATTTATTTTCAACAGAACTTTGTTGAGGTAAGTTTACCATAATACCACAATATAATAAATTATAAGTTTATAATGTAATAAATTGTTATATTAAATTAATAGACACACACCACATATACATATACTTATTCACATTACTATTATTATGCAGATTATTATGAATGCTTTCTAACAATATATACAATGCTCCGATTTTATAACTTTTATTAACGACGATAACATTATTATTAATATTATTGTATACATATTTTGATGTTAAAATATGTATATAATACATGATAATGATAGTGATATTATCGTTAAAAATTATAAAATCGTAGTATAAGTAAAACCATAAAATATAGTATATATATATATATATATATATATATATATATATATTTCAGTTTTGTAATTTTAAAAGATATAAATATGTAATATACAAATTTATATTTATATATTTGTATATTTATTAATCTTAATTTGAAAACGATTCATTTTCAAGTGAATAAATACTTTACAATATATTTAATACTTTTACAATATATTTGCTAATTGATTTTAATTTTATCAGAAGTTTTTAATTTTATCAGATATTATTTTTTCTATAAGTTTCGATGAATAAAACATTGTTTACATTATAATATGTATATCATTTTTATGAAAAATTTATTAAAATTTGTAAAAAATGTAATAATATTTAAAGAAAATTAAAATAATTCTTATTTGAAAGCTTAATAATATTATAAAACTTATATATAACTTATATATTACTTAATTTATATTAATTGTATTATTGTGTAAATGTAAAAGTATTATCATAACACTTTTTACAATTCAATTTATTAAGAAGAAATAGATCGAAATATTTAGATTTCTAGTCTTGAATTGAGAAGAAAAATAAATCAAAATGTTTGCATTTTTAATCTTAAGTTAAAAAAAATAAATCAAAAATTGTCTACTTTTCTATTTCTATATAAACAATTAAAATTATGTTTGTATATTGAATATTATGAAAGGCTACAATGGTTCTTTGTATTAATTTTTCTAATTGTACGTTTTAAATACTTTTGTGTCATTCAAATAATTTGCAATTTTATTTTAAGAAGAGAATCTATAATAATTTTGCATATAATTTACATTATGATTTACAAAAAAAAATATTGACATTTAAAACATAACAAATTATTGATATAGAAGAATGAATAGAATATGTAAATTGTATTTTTTATATTTTCATCCCGTAATCAGGAAATAATATTTTTTAAAACATTTTTAAAAATTTTTGTAAAATATTTTTGAAACACTATTTTAAAGCATTAAAATTATAAATCTTTTTTAATTCATTAAAAAAAAATTATTATTTTAATATTTTCTTTAAATTATTATTTCAAACAACAGATTCATGTAAAATAATTAATGAAATATATATATATATATATCTCATCTTTGTATATTTTGTAGGATAATTATTAATTTTGCATCTTTACAATATTAAATCTAAAAATGTCACAATATAATTTGGATGATTCGGAAGATCATAACTCAAATCATATATTTCAAAACTCTGAGAATCATATTGATAAACTTATTGAAATTAACAATTTAAATGCAATGAAACTATTAACACCAAGTGATGTACTTGAAAAATACAAATGTATGATTCAACAGTGTAAGTAAAAAGTTTATGAAAATTGAAGAAAAAAAAAGGAATAACAATTATAAATAAAATAGAATAAACAATTATTTTAATTAATTTTCATTATTCTTTTATATTTTTTGTATTATTTGCATTTTTTGCATTATTTTTTGTATTATTTATTGTTTTTAAAATTTTAATAATTAATCTTAATATTAATTAAAAAAAAAAAAAAAAATATATATATATATATATATATATATATATATATATACAGGGTCTACCAAAAGTGTGGAAACCCCTAAATATCTCGGAAAATATACGTTTTACAGAAAAGTGTTTCCAACAAAAGTTGTAGGGTTTAAGAAGATCTATATACTGATTCTATCAGTTTGACCTTGGATGGCGTCGTCAAGGTCAGGTCAAGGTCACATTGACTTTTTTAAATGACACCCCCTACATTTGATTGCATATTCTTATAGCTTAATTCAAGAGCTTTCCAAAACACTATAATAATGTTCATTTTTATTAAGTACTTTGCGAGTTATGAGGGTTGAATGATAGAGTAGCGCCGGTATTAACATTATCCAAGGTGTACTACATGGAGGTTACTCGCTCGGATTTGCATCTGTTGTGTGTGTGATCCAGCTAACTAAGGCAAGATCGATTCCTCAACATATCCTCATATTTCGCTGAAGTCAAATTGCCAAAAAATTGCTCCATAAAACGTGTATGAAACGTCTCGTTAGTTCCTTCATTTACCGCTATGTGACGCACTACATGCAGTCTAACTCGCATTTAAAATTCAACTAAGAATGTATAAAGCTATCAAAGAACGAGCACCTTCTAACTTCAGCTTTGAGCAAGCAGAAATTAATTGTTATCGTCCAAATACAACGTACGATTAATTAAAATTAAACGTTTTAAAAATGGCTGGCGACTTGTCGGAACGTGAAAGAATCACTATCCTCATGATGCGTGGATGGGGTGATAACGAAAGATCGTTCTCTGATGTCGTTCGATTATTTAATGACACGTATCCGAACCGTCGAATTAATAAGTCCACTGTGTTAAAAACAATAGAACGTTTTAGACAAACTGGTAGCGTAAGAAATCGCTCTAAGTCAGGAAGACCATTGTCTGCAACCAACGAAGAAAAACAACTTGATGTTCTGCAGACATTTATTGAAGATCCCAATTCTAGTGTTCAGAGAGTCGCTCAAACTCACGATATTGCTCCCATGTCGGTTTGGAGAATTTTAAAGAAGAACAAGTTCCATCCATATAAATTGCAATACGTTCAAGAATTGCAAAACGGAGATGAGGAGCGTCGTATACATTTCTGTGAAAGAATGATGGCACTAATAGATGTCCGGCCCATCTTCCCTTATCAAATTGTTTTCACAGACGAGGCAACTTTTACCTTAACGGGAGAAGTTAATAATCAAAATTTTCGTTTCTGGTCAGATGAGAATCCGAATTGGGTGCGGGAAACTCACACACAACATCCACAAAAAATAAATGTATGGTGCGGAATAATAGATGGCTATTTAATAGGGCCGTTTTTTTTTGAAGAATATTTGAACGCTCAAAGGTATGAGAGATTACTTGTTGATCAAATAATTCCAGCCATACAGAATACTTTTCCAAATAATTTCCAAGAAATATGGTTTCAGCATGATGGAGCTCCTGCTCATTTTGGTGCAGGACCACGTCGTATTTTAAATGAGACTTTTCCGCTACGGTGGATAGGAAGAAGGAACGGAAATGAGGGAGGAGAGGATTGGCCACCTCGGTCACCAGATCTAACTCCTCTTGATTATTATCTATGGGGATATCTGAAGAGTAAGGTTTACAGAACAAAACCTAAAACCATTCACGAATTGATACAGCGAATAAGGGATGAAATGGCTTTGATACCTTTTGAAACGAATCGTAAAGTCATTTCTACATTCTACCAAAGATTAGCATATTGTCAGGAAGTAAATGGCAGCCACTTTCAGCATTTACTTTAACACATTGAAACACATTTGCAATCGTTTGGTGCAACCTAACCTGATCTCTGTATACACGCACCGCACGCACGCACACGCACACATTTCGAACAATTATTATGATAAATGAGCATCCACAAATTTATTTACTGTTTACTATGTCGATTGCTTTCCAGGTCTTTAAATGCTCGATTGTAATTTGGTTGGGTCTTTGCTTTTGCTGACTGGATCCACGACCGATCTTGCCTTAGTTAGCTGGATCACACACACAACAGATGCAAATCCGAGCGAGTAACCTCCATGTAGTACACCTTGGATAATGTTAATACCGGCGCTACTCTATCATTCAACCCTCATAACTCGCAAAGTACTTAATAAAAATGAACATTATTATAGTGTTTTGGAAAGCTCTTGAATTAAGCTATAAGAATATGCAATCAAATGTAGGGGGTGTCATTTAAAAAAGTCAATGTGACCTTGACCTGACCTTGACGACGCCATCCAAGGTCAAACTGATAGAATCAGTATATAGATCTTCTTAAACCCTACAACTTTTGTTGGAAACACTTTTCTGTAAAACGTATATTTTCCGAGATATTTAGGGGTTTCCACACTTTTGGTAGACCCTGTATAATAATAAAAAGAACAATCCCAAAATAATAAAAAGAGCATTGAGAATAGAAAATTTCAATTTACGTTAAAAAATAAAACGCTTAAAATATCAGTTGCGATGTATGGCACAAAATTGTAAAAAATCAAACAAGAAAAAACAAAAAAAATGCTACAGAATTTAATAAATGAACAAGAATTATATCCTGTGGCAAAAACAATGATAAATTTACAACTGCATATGCCACGTACACGATATACTGAAGAAGAGAAAATACTTTCCAAGCAATTATATTATTATTTAGCCTCAGCATTTTGCCGTTTAAAGAAAGCAGGTTGTAATTTTCCTGGACAAAGAACAATTAGAAGAGATGGATAGAAGAATACAGTATAAAACCAGGATTTTGTGATATTATATTTAAAAAATTAAAAGAAAAAATTGCACAAATCCCTGAAGAACACAGAGTGTATGCTTTAAAATGGGATGAGATGTCTATAAAAAGCTATGAAGAATATTCCTCAAAACTGGAGCAGATAGAAGGTCTTGTTGATTTAGGATCATTGGGCAGAAAAGCAGAAAGAACCAAATGTGTCTTTTGCCTTGAATGCCTCTGAATGCACATCATCCATGGCGACAACCATTGACATATTTTTTAGAAGGCAAATGTATGAGATCACATGAAATAGTTTACTTAGTCATGTGTCTGGATAAATTGATTGAAACAGGTGCTGACGTGAAACTAGTAACATGTGATCAAGATACAAATAATGAAGCCACTTATAGTCAACTAGGCGTTGATGTCCAAGAACCGTATTTCATGCACAATAATAAAAGATATCATGCTTCATATGATTTTCCGCATTTAGTAAAAAGACTAGCGAGTTTCCTTAGAACGCATGACAAGATATATTGCAAAGGAGAAATAATCGCATCATATTCTGATTTTGTAAAGACCTGGTGCAAAAATCTGGTGCGATAATGTGACAAAAGGAGGCTCAAATTTATTATCCCATATTACACAAGCACACATTCGTCCGAATTATTTTGAAGCTATGAATGTGAAAAGAGCATTTCAATTATTTAGCATTTCAATTATACATTCGCAGCTGCAATTAAAATAGCTGGTGATGATAAAAGATTAGATTCAAGTATTTGGAAAGCAACAGCTGATTTTGCAGAGCATATGAACAACGTAATTGATGCTTGTAATTCATAGTTTTAATGTCACACATTTGGTGGAAAACGGCCATTGTCAAGAAAAAGTCCTGACATTGAAGATTTATTATCAAACTTTATGCAATGGTCCCTAGGATGGTCCAAGTTTCCGAATAAAATAAGTCAAGTTCCTTGCTTCAAAGGTTTTGCTATTACGACACAAGCAATTCTTTCTCTGTATAAGGAACTTGCAAGTAAAAATGAAGGATTTGAACTTGCAACATGTTTATGCAACCAAGATGCGGTAGAACATTTGTTTTCAAAAATTCAGCAACGTGGAAAATTTAATCCTAATTCAACAGCAAGAATGGTTCGATTATCATTCAGGCATATAATTTCCACAGGTTATATTGAAACAAGTGATAAAGGAAATGTGCAATGTCATGAAAGTGAGGCTCTCATTAATAAACCAAATCAGCTTATTAAGACGGTTGAAAATCGTATGAATAAAAATAATTTTGCTATTATTGATGATGATATTGATGATGATGATGATGATGTTGCCTCGATAACAAATTTATTTAATACACATGCAGACATTCTTGAAGAATGTGATATAGACACAGAAAATGTAAGTATACTCAATAATTATGATGAAAATGCGATAATATTTTTTGCAGGATATGTGTATCGAAAGAAATAATTGTCAAAACTGTCGTGCAACAATGTTAAAAACGCCAATGGAAGACGTGACGCCAAATGTGAAATACATCGAATATCGTGAATATCCCAACGCAGATGAGGATGCTCCAACAGTTACAAAATTAGCACGACCAACAAGCCTCTTTGTCGATGACATCAAAACACAAAATTATATCCATTTTACTCCTTTGATAAGCAACCAGTACAGTTTCCAACGGTCCAATCACAACCTAATGGTAATGATTGCGGGGTTTTTGCAATAGCCTTTGCAGTATCTCTTTTATTTGATCTCCAACCAAATAAAATTATATATGACCATAATTTAATGCGTCAACATTTAGCAGAAATGTTTCAATCAAATAGAATAGAACATTTCCCTCAAGTTATAGGAATAAATTTAGAACAAATTAATCATACATTCAGTGAGAATAGTGTGGATACTAATAATATTGCAATTACTAAAGATTTAACTAGAGATTAACATGGTATAAAAAGAAAAATGAATAGTTATAATGATAGGGATAGAAATAAAAAAAAGCAAGGAAAAACTGTGACATTTATTCAGATAAGAATTATGTTATATGCGTAAATAAAAAAAACATTTTTAATAAAAAATATGAATTACATAGAAACAATTTCTTAATTAAAAAAATTTATATAATAAAAAAACATAAAAAATAATATTAAAAAATTCAATAAGATATATTATGAAAAATACAAAAATGATATAAAGAATCAAAGAAAGAATATAAAAAATACAAAAATGATATAAAAAAATCGAACAATAAATATTATAAAAAACAGAAATGATATTAAGAAATCGAGAAAGAAATATTATGAAAAACATAAAAATGATATAAAGAAATTGAAAAAAGAATATTATGGATTACATAAAAACAATATACTATTATATAAAAATAAGCAGAATATAAAGTATAATAAAGAAAAGTGTATTAGAAACATATCAAAGCTTCTTAGAATGTCGTCATTGTCTGAAAATAGATTGGAGGCTGAACGTATAACAAAATGGTACTTTTATATAAGAAAAAATTATATTCTACAAATGAGAAAAATATTTAATAAGTGTAAACAAAAAATTGAAGTTTGTCTGACACATGCAACAAAATGTTCTTCATCAAAATTTAGTAGAGATTACGTAAATATGTTTTGCGGACAAGATAAACATACCGCTTCTTCGGAATTATATTTTGTAGAAACTATCTATCATGTATATAATATTTCTAAACCTATTATAATGGATTCTGAAAGTAAAGCAATTAATATTATACTTTTAATAGAATCAAAACATAAACCCAGAAAAACATGGCGCTGTAGTTCTCTTTGTAAAATGGAAGAGATCATTATTAACGATATGAAGTGTTGCTTTGAAAAATTTTTAAATTGTACATTACAGACACTTCGTAAAAAATTTTATGTTATAATTGTTCCAATCAAATACGTCAAGGACAACAAAGTAGGTTGT
>NW_020229407.1:88719-164588 GCF_003227725.1 Camponotus floridanus
AAGGAATGGGAACGCAAGGAAAGGCGCGTAAATAAATAAATTTTTTTAAAGGTCAAAATCTATATATAAAATTATTTTAAAATTGTACCTAATATTTACATATTTGTCGGCTTGTTGTGTGTGTGTTGTGTGTATTTAAAATTAAAAATTAACAACTGTAAACATATAAAATATAAACAATTAATACCGTTATATTACATAGAGGCCCATAGCTCATACAAAATTTACATACATCGTCTACTTATGATTTCTACTTACAAGGAAACCAGGGTCGAGAAGTGTCCCCTCCCGATTTTAAATGAGCTTTGAATATGTTGTAGTCTAGATCAAAATAGGAGACACGTATTTTTTTATAAGTGCTGAGTCGGCCGTTAAGGGGGTGAAACACCTTCTTGAAAAAAATCGATTTTTTCATTTCTCAGCGGATACCGTCGAAGCGATAAGAGATATAACAAAAGTTTTCAAATAAAAGTTTTATGGTCTTTAATGTACTTCAAAATCATGTAATAGATTTGTCGAAAATGTCATATTTTCGAAATCCCCCCTCCCTTTTAATGTTTGAAAATTTTAAATTTGTCTCATAACAAAACTTATAGCTCATTTAACGACAAATTCAATCATATATAATAAGTTGTATTCCGAAGTCATTATAATATGTATATGGAAATATTCATAAAATAATACCGTACATAATTATTGCATACAAGAATAAAATATTCATGTTGATATCGGTTACAAAGATGATGATCATGAAAGAAATGATTTATACAAAGGGATTTTTTACACCATGCGCAAGAAATTACAGCAATTTCACCGCAAATATCACATGTTGGTTTTAAATTAGTTTTTGAAACAAAAATCTACTGGTGTATCAAATCTCTTCTGGTTTCTTTTCTAAATAACCACTTTTATACCATGCATATCTTGAAATAAATTTTTAAACCTTGGTGATGAAAATGATTTATGTGTTAATGATTGTAATTTTAAAATATTGTTTCTTGAATGAAGCTTGACGTCAAGATCTAAAAGCATGATGGTATCTGAAAAATGTCTAACAAAATTTTTTCCATAAACGAAAACCGAATACATCTAAGGTTGTATTTTTTCCCGTGCTCCAGCTGGTATAGTTAAAATAATAATATCGTCTATAAAATCTGGTTTGTTTCTTTGAATTATATCAGGACAATGACCAGTCAAGAATCTACATATAACACTGATTTTGGTCCAACATTTGGAAAAAACACTTCTTTTATCCAGATCTCAAAATGATGCGATGTTAATTTTCCAGATTTTGATGCCATGACAAAGATATTATTATCTTTAAACATTGTTTCTTTTACTATTGGACCAAATGTTCCAGTAGGTTCTTTTAAAACAATAAACAGAGGCGATAATAATCTACCATCAGCTGAAACAATAGGTTGTACGTATAACTCATGTGTAGTTGCTGATATGGATTGTACTATGCGCTCTACTTTTTTAATACCAATAGGTGATAGTGAACGACCGGAATGAAATTCTAATTGAAATCCACTTTGGTCCGAATTATATACATTTCAATTCCATATTGTATAATAGAAGATTTAACATTTTCGATAAATGACTTGCTTCGTGCTTCTAAATCTTTGTCTGACGCTAAATTTTTTTTGTTATAAATTTTGTAATTTTTCTAGATACGATATTATGTGCAAGCTTAAACCTTTTTACCCATGATAATGATGCTGTAAACCCAAGTAGATTTACTTCCTTCTGTGCGCGAAGAGCCCATCGAGCAATATCAATGTCATGAATAATTATTCCCTTTTCAATACCTTCATGGAATTTATTTAACGTATATGTTGAAATTTCTTTCAGTTTATCAAATCTGTTGCCACCTTGATTTACTTGCTGCTCCCATCTTCTTAATTGACGTAATGACGTGACTTTCCGAAATCTATTTCTTATAGATGCAAGAGTTCTTGACTTTTTTGTTCCACTTCTCCATAACTCTACTGCATTTCTTTTATATTCTATTGGTACAGAATCCGCAACACATTCAATTTCTTTTACAAAATATGTGTCTTCTTCTCTTTCTTCATCAATTACAGGTTCTACTTCAGGTATATCAAATTCGTTTGAAAATCTAATGATGATTCTTCATAAACTTCAAACGCTTCTTCATACATTGATCGAAGCATATTTTCCATCATGTCTTTTGTTTCATTTTCATCTGTTGTAACAGGACTTTCTGGGAATTCCCCAGTCATATACAGTGCAGTGTATAGCAGTACTGCTACATTTCTTGGATTAAACATTATCTAAAAAAATTATTAACATTATGTATATTTGTTTTATAAATATTAGCAAAAAAATACTTATTAGCAACAAAAATATTTTATTATTTAATGCGTATTAATAATTTGTTACGTTTTCCGAGTTTCATGAAAAATAGAACAGTTTTATCACATAACTTAAATAAAGTAATAAAATATTAATTATAATTTAAATACATTAAAACAAAACAGATAAACCGCAATTTTGAATGAAGTGTAAGTAAAAGCAAAAAACTATAAAAGTTTTAAAAATCGAAAAAGTACATACATACTGTATTGTTGTGTGCGTGGGGCACAATTGTTTTTTCAGGATAACGGCTAGTCTTGTTAATTAACTCGAGCACTTGTTAATTATTTGATAACTGATTTGTGACTGTCCGCCGCTTCTAGGCGGTGGCTTTTAACGCCTCCGGTTCTGAACGATTATCGGAGGAGGATCGCGCGGTGGCATGACCAAATAAAATCATTGGTTATTTCTAAAGTGGCGTGATCAAAATGCAAGCGAAGGAAGTCCGAAGACTTCCTCGCATTTTATTGCAATTCAGCGCTATTTCGAGAGTGATTTCTTCCTCTGTTTGATGACTTGGCCGTGTGATACTGGCTGTATCAGCACTTCGGGCAGCTGACTTTCTTATCGCGACGCATTTTTTCGCTCGCTTTATAAGTTATAATCCTTTTAATTATTTTCTTATATATATAAATATATTTACTATCGCGCTCGCGTATATTCGATAGACGCTTTAATAGTAATATGTGTTCCACTGCACGCAGTTGTTAATAAAATAATATATTGCACCAACTCATTTCGCGAATGCGACATCTGTTTATTCATAGAATTGAATCTATTAACATCGGCATCTGATCAATAATTTTCCTTGTCCGACTAGTTTTATTTTTCATGCATTAAAAACATTACTTTTCCATATAAATTATATGTATATTTATTGTCACATAATATAGACATATATTATAATTATAATTATTATATAATTTATAATTATATTTAAAATATAATTTCTATAATTTATAAAAATATATTCTCATAAATTATTTATTGCTAATTTATGGTTGCCTCTGTGAGTTTGCGAAGAAAAATGACTGTCGCTGTGAATAACGAGCGTCATAAGGCGGATAAAGCGGGCGTATAGTAGTGTATAGGGATATTTTTAATTTATTTCTGAAAAATGTGACTTCGGAATACAACTTTATTATATATGATTGAATTTGTCGTTAAATGAGCTATAAGTTTTGTTATGAGACAAATTTAAAAATTTTCAAACATTAAAAGGGAGGGGGGGGGATTTCGAAAAATATGACATTTTCGACAAATCTGATTACATGATTTTGAAGTACATTAAAGACCATAAAACTTTTTATTTGAAACTTTTGTTTATATCTCTTATCGCTTCGACGGTATCCGCTGAGAAATGAAAAAATCGATTTTTTTCAAGAAGGTGTTTCACCCCCTTAACGGCCCGACTCAGCACTTATAAAAAAATACGTGTCTCCTATTTTGATCTAGACTACAACATATTCAAAGCTCATTAAAATCGGAGGGGGACACTTCCGACCCTTTCCTTGTTAGATGCCTGGTCTCCATTCAGATTATTTTGTTCTCCATTCCGATCTCCATTCAGATTTTTCATCTCTCCTGAAACATTCTCCTACAAAAAAATCATCCAAAAAATAATTACTTGAATATTTTAAATTAATTTCGTAATTATATTAGCAAAAATTATCCATTACCTGTACATTCTCTTCCTGTTGTTTTTTCTTTTTGCATACTTTTTGTATATAATTTCAGGCGGACATTTACATTTACAAGATTGACATTGTGTACAATACCGCGTTATATATAATAATTTATGATGATTACCAGCAATGCATTTTCTAAAATCATCATATTCAATATCATGATAAAAATCATTCCAGATTATTAAATCTATATACGTTTGGTTTATGCCCGTTGGAATACGTATATTTATACACGGCGTGTATGTACAGTCATTGATACACCTATCTACTCAACTGTAATCGACATTTTTATATATATAAACATGGTCTTCATATTCAAATATTTGATCGCAATTATTGCGTCTAATACATTGGTATTGCCAACCATCTTCTGAGTCTATGATTCGAGTAATTTTACGTTTATTACCGGAATAAGAGTAATGATTATTGTCTACATCAATTGAGCAGTGTGTCTTCTGAATTTCACGAAAAATTTTCACTTGCACATGATCGGGCCATTCGATATACCCATTCTCGTACATATTAACCTCGGCTTGTCTGACGAAACGTTGCTTACGCATACCTCGTATGCCTAATTCTCGATCGCGCACATATTGTGTTATCGATATTTGTTTAATGTTCGATTTTTCCACAGCACTATTATTGTCTCGGAAAAGGTCGATTATGTGCCTCCATTCGTCTATACGTATTTGCAGCTCCATTGTTATATTATTTTATAGTTCACACCAACTATGTTCCATACGAACAACACCACTTTTAATATTCGTAATATTCTTCTTCTCTCGATCAGAACTCGGAGACGACTGATTGATCCATGGTTTTTTTCTCTATGCTTCGAAGGGTCACACTAGTGTAGCGATTGCACAACGACATACGTTAAACATTCTTAATCTCTTCATGATACACCCCTGATATAAGTAATTGTAGATTCTTTCCCCGTTCGACGTATCCTTATCTCTCTCGCATTGGATTACACAGCATGCACATTTATAAACAATATAAACAAATGGCACCTCCCAGAATCGTCCTCCGTAATTTTTTCTCGAAAGAATTGCACCCTTGCTTTCGCGGTACATCTCTCATCCCCGATATAAGTAATTCTAGATTCTTTCCCCGTTCGACGTATCCTTATCTCCCTCATTGAATTACACAGCATGCACATTTATAAACAATATAAACAAATGGCACCTCCCAGAATTGTCTTCCGCAATTTTTTTTCGGAAGAATTGCACCCTTGCTTTCGCGGTACATCTCTTACCCCCGATATAAGTAATTCTAGATTTTTTTTTCCGTTCGACGTATCCTTATCTCTCTCTCATTGAATTACACAGCATGCGAATTTATAAACAATATAAACAAATAGCACCTTCCAGAATCGTCTTCCGCAATTTTTTCTCGGAAGAATTTTTAACGTATCAGCGCCGATGTTCAACCGTTTTATAAACGCAAGCAAACGCAAAAAAAGTACACCACGATATAGTAAACTTAAAACTCTTTATTCATGTTTTTTTACATATTTTTTTGTCTTACGTATTATATGGACTAAAAGCTAAAGCCGCCAGCTCACAATCGACGAGTTGATGCTTGTTGAAAGCGTCACTCGCGCGTATTATATTTGATACTTCTTTAGGATCCGTTACAGCGGACGCGATATAGGAGAATTGCGTAAATTTGACATCGATTGTTTGGATAATTTTATCTAATCGATCAAAAGTTACATCTATACATTGATCGAGATCGAACATACGATGAAACGTCGATTCTACCATCATCATGCATACGTTCGAAGATTCGAGACTTATGAGTTTAGCGTCGTTAATCGTACGAACTCGCACTGTTAGCGGTCCAACGCTTATAAAATTATAGATGTCGTGAGAGTCGTTCCGAAGGAGATTTAGAATATCGCGACGTTGCTCGCAGAGTCCCTTCCATGTTTCGAGAGATAATATCAGTCCCTTTCCCCGATGATCTCCTATGATAATCTCCACGTAACTCGGCGGACCCACGTTGATACAGATTTCGAGGAATTTGAATTCCGTAGCTGTCAATGCGTATCGTCTGCCTAGTATACGAACCGCACGACGCTCCGACGAAATGCTACGGGAAAAATTAAAATTAAGTAATACTAATAATACAATTTGTAAAAAATAGAAAAATAGAAAAATAGAAAAATGTTAAACGAAACTTACTCGTCGTATTTGTTCTCAAACGATGGAGTTTTATCACGACTCGGTACGTAATTATTCACGTGTCTTCCGATACCGCCACTGCTGCTACCGCTGCTGCTGCTTTTTTCAACGTAGTACATTTCTCTGGGAGGTTATGAAAAGTGAATCCACGAGCGGTTAACGCGACACTGATCGTACAGGAATTAATCGGTTATACCCGACGCTCATTTATTAAAAATATAATGTAGTGGTGGGGGATCAATGTTTCTAACGCATTGGAATTTAGGAGAAGGGGGAGGCGGTGCTCGAACAAAAGAATTCTTAGAAACGCATGCAAAGGATTAGGGTGGGGTAAATAAGAGATAACGCATATGAATGTTTACATATTTTATTTTTATCGCAATTCTTTCTGGCGTCGCGACCACCAGTTAAATATTTTGAATACATTTTGTAAGGCGCAATTCTTAACATGTTTTCCACATCGCATACTATTCGTATCGTCTAATTTATTTAGAGCATCGATATCTTCGTAATCCGCAAGGTTTCAATAATACAGCCATTCCCCGCATCGTCTAGTATATCGGCCAACCATTTTCGCTTTTCAAGTCCTTTGACGTACACGACGGACGATTTTTCTTCTTCTTCGTGTATCGTACCAACGACAGCTGTTGTAATCGCACGCTGAGCCAAGCCATACGGAACGTTTCCGTCTTCCCATTGTAATCCGTGATGATTTCTAATCAGCCATGAGACTTGACATCGCTCAGATTTTGTAAGCGTGTGCTACGGTACGGGACTTGCGAAAAAGTAATGCGATAGAACGTATCCCTTTCTCAAGATTGCCGCTTCCTTCACGACAAAATTTTTCCCAACGATAAATCCTTGCAGATCCACAAACGTTGGTACGGACATGACGAGATCTCTCTCTCTCTTCGATACGCCAGTCGAGAGGAACGGCAAAACTCTAAAACCATCTCGCAAGACTTTGATTTATATCATGCTCCTCTTCCCCCTCTCTCTTGCGTCGATGTTATCGCAAACACTTAGGTGATTTTGCGTACAACGTTGGTTAACGGATTGTACTGAATCACGCGATCGTGTATGATGAGACAGTACGCAGTGGTATTCGGCGGCACGTTCTCCTTACACTCGAATTCCAATCTCACATCCACAGTTGCGCTCTTGACCGATTCGTTTTGTCGAGAACAATCGATAATCACGAACGGACCGTAAAGTTGTAAAAAATCCCGACGGAGAGACTCGGCTCGAGATATTCGTATCCGTAATAATTCTTGCAGAAGCGCATATACGTGTCGTACAGAATGGAATATCTGTTTTTATCGAAATCCAGATTCATATCATCGTACGGATAATATTCCGAATTCAGATAAAGTTTAACGTTGACCAATTTACAGTGGTCGAATTCACTCGCATCCTTAGACATGACATTCTTTCGACCTGCCTGCAAAGCGAAAACGACGTATCGTGGTTTCTCCAGCTGAGTCGCGGTCTTAATGGCCCACGAATGCTTGGTTGTAAGCTGCAATAGCGGATACTCGTACAGATCCCACGAGCGAAAAGCCATGCTAAGATATCGTCCGCTTTCCAGAGCACGGAGCATTGACAACTTTTTGATTTCGCTCAACAGCACGTGAGGCATTCGCCATTGTATCTTGAATATGTCGAGCTCAGGCTCCTGCGCCGAATTTCCATGCAGACAATTGTCGTCGTTGCGCGATCGTATCAAGATTAATTCGTGACGAGCGTTAATCACCACGCGTCTGTAATCCTCGCAAAATCCCAGCAACATGTAGAGCGGTACGCAAAAATTGAAATATCCATTCGCGTTGGTCGACGGCTCCCAGCCGGCGTTTTTCATAATCACGCTTCTATCGGATGATACCGTTACATAGTTTTTGAGCGTAGTAGTTATTCCTACGTTTCTATTGCGATCAATCTCAACGCCGTCGAGTTCGTATCGAATCTCGTCGAACATGAATGCGACGCAATTATTTCCCAGTACCAATTCACTTTCTCCTTCAGCTGCTGGTCTGTGTTTCGTTAGTCGTCCCTCGATGTATAGGAAACTCTCGTGCGGCAGCGTATACAGATCCTGTTGTTGTATGGGTATTCTCGTCATTGTGTCCGAACGTTGTATTGGCGAACGGGTTGTACGTGTGAGTCTCGACCTTGACGATACGATCGTCAAAGATAGGTTCGTCACCGATGTTGAGAATGTCGGTCATCGTTCAGCTGTTTCGCACCGCGAATCCCAAAGATTGCAAAAACGCAACGTTCGATGCGCTGAGTTTCTTTTTCTCGGATGATTGGATATTAGCGAACGTTGACGTTGATGTTGTTGGTGTCGCTGATTTCGTAAAGATTGCGTTATCTCTCGCTTCTTTCGATCCGTTCAACACGAGCATCTCATACGTCGCATACGTACGTACGTTATCGCCGCAGCCGTCGTACGTGCAATCTTACGGTGATCTCTTCTCCTCGAAAATCGAGCAATCGTCCGTTCTGGTCGACAACGCGTTAAATCCGTAATGCTCCGCGCGATGATCGGAACGTAAATGATCTGCGCCAGCGTTTCCGATATCTTATATCCCGGCGGTACCCTCGGTGAAAATTCGTGTATCATATGAACGAGTTTGCCGTTGTTGTACGCGCCCGCGGTCACGTTACATTCTACGCGGATAATATTAACGTTGATAATGTTAATCGGCATGTTCGATTCGTACCATTTTCCCGGCTCGAGAATACGATTCGAGAATCCTAGCAGCGATCCAATGTTGTCGGTTTTGCTAAAGTTTAATCTGTATGCGCATTTGATCTCGCTTCTCATTGTATTGTAATTAGCGCGGAGCACTATCGGATATTCGCCATCTTCGTAGTCATCGCCGTCAATGTGTTTCTTATCGCGATGTTTCCGTGAAATTGCACGTTTCAAAAATTCATGTATATCTCGCAACTCGTACGATCCCTCGGGAATCGTAATTTCCGCGTCGTCTTTGCCAAAGTAAAATTTATTATTCGAGGAATTCACGTTCGGTATCGTGTGATAAGTCTCAAAATCCGTTAGACCGAGTTCGTATTCATCGTCGCTCAAGCTACAGTGGGAAAGAAATTTGCCGCGAGAACGCTACTCTTCCCAGTCAACGTGAATGTCATAGACATGTCGACAAAACTATTGAACGAATACTGAGTTAAATAGCGCGATATCCGTCTTTAAATTTGCACGCATCGACCGTTCGAAGAAACTGCAAGCACAATTGTCCGCAGATGCTCTGATCGTAAGTTTGAACAGGCGTGTGATTGTACTGTATCTTCGTTACGTTTCGTCCGAAATATCGCACAAGTTCCTTGGGAGGTCGAAGATTGCCGAAACTGTCGAAATATACGACGCGATCACCCCTCTTTGCGTACGCTACCCAATGAGTACCCGGTCCTTCGACGCTATCTAAATTTACGATGCCGTTCTCGTTTTGATAAATACCACCGATCGGTAAAGAGTCGCGCATGAAAACGCCTCTAAAATACGGAATGCGCATACGTTTCGCCAGTTGTAGCAATTGTACGTTGGTAGTTGCGCCAGACAGCTGTGGCGGCGGCTCTCTCAGCGAGAGTCGAATCTCTCGCACCGATACGATTTCGCGCTTTCTCGGCGAGTATCTTATCCGCCGCGTGTCTCTCGGTGAGATCGTTGCTCCGAGAGTACGCTATATCGTGCTCGCGACACGCCGCGTCCAATAAATTTATACCTCGATCGCCTCTGGCTAATCGCTTCCGCAACCGCGTGCCTGGGCCGCAAAACTGATAGCCGGGAATATGGAATTCAATCGGAAGCGCGTTTATCGCACGATTTAAGAGACCGCTGCCTCTTACGATTCTCGCTGACATACGTAGCAATCTTTTATCAACGGAGGCGGACCGTCAATGTGCGTTCGCTGCCACGGCTGGTTGTAATGTCGCATGCACGAACGATATTGTCGAACCTCCGGATCAGCCTTTATATATTCAGGAAGCTTGTCCCACAATCGTTCCACGTAATCACCGAAATTTTCCAGTAAAAGAATCTTCGGAATATACTGCAGCTGTTTGGCGGTAAGTCCGAGAATGTCTCTCTCGTCCGACAGAAGGAGAAACATTTTTGATACTGAGCGGTTTCGAGTCGCGACACCTCTATAAATAGGCCTCCCCCTCACGATCATTCGCAAAATTGGTTCGAAACAGAAAACATGCGGTTCGTACGACAGCCTTTGACGATACGCGTGACGAATTGCGACGACAGATTACGCTTGATGGGGGACAACGCGGAGATGCGCAGACACGGTACGATGTTACCGACTACTATACACGCGATCGTTTGCGGTCCCTCGAATTGTGGTAAAACCAACGTTTTGATAAGTCTACTGGAAAGTCCACACGGTGTACGTTTCGAGAACGTGTACGTGTACTCAAAGTCGCTGCAACAGCCGAAATATCGATATCTGGAGAATTTATTGACGCCGATCGACGAAATCGGCTATTTTACGTTCTCGAATAACAGTGACGTCATTCCACCGTGCGAGGCACGTCCAAACTCGATTTTTGTCTTCGATGACGTGGCGTGCGACAAGCAAGATACGATAAGAGAGTACTTCTCAATGGGTCGTCACTCGAACGTCGACTGCTTCTATCTTTGTCAGACGTACGCGAGAATACCGAAACATCTTATACGCGACAACGCGAACCTGCTGATCTTGTTTAAACAGGACGGTACAAATTTGAAACACGTGTACAACGATCACGTGAATACCGATATGTCGTACGAGGATTTCAGTGAATTATGCCGTACTTGTTGGCAGCAAAAGTATGGATTCCTAGTGATTGATAAGGACAGCGCGCTTACGAACGGGCGATACAGAAAAGGATTTAACGTGTTCGCGATACCGCGAAACGATTAGTCGCTGTCGACATTCCGTCGAGAAGGGTGAAACGCTCGACGTTCCGTCAACATGGCTGGAAACGATAATATTCGCGAGCGTGAAAAGATTGCGCGGGAGATTGAGAAAACGAGCGAATCGATCCGCAAGAAACATCGCGCTTTGAAGACCGGTAAGATCGACGAAGATATCGCGGTCACGATTCATTTTGGACCTATTATCGAGCCGCTGCAAAAGTCGGCAACTCTAGCGCAATCGCGGTGAAAAAAGAGCCGGAGAGTAACGCTGACGCTATAATTAAAACGTTACCCATCAAGCGATATAAGGAAGAGGAAGAGGAGGAGGAGGAGGAGGAGGAGGATGCGACACCGAAAAAGAGGAAACGATCGGTGAAGGCGAAACGTTTATCGATGTCGCGTATATCCGATCTATCGGAGACTTTATCGGATGAACCGCCGATAACCTCTACACCGTTCGCGCCGAAAATCGCGCAACTCGCGATACCCGAATCACTCGCGATCGAAGATGTTTTCGAAACTACGGCCAATCCGCCCGAAACATCCGTTCGAAACATGTTGCAAACGTCGGAAGGTCAAGAAGTGTTACGAGAGAACTTGGGACCACTGGGGCAAAAATACATGGGCGCTCTTCTTAGCGGTGACGAAAGAAAAAAAAACGCGATCGATCACGTGTACGGCGTCTATTTCGACGAGAATGGAATGCGTCTCGGTAACAAACGATTCGGCATTGACAAAGATGACTCTATAATCATAGACAATGTAAGATACATCGGTACACCGGGATTATACGAGTTGATCTTCATGAGAATTCCCAATGACCCATATACACTGAGGACGATGCGCAAAAATATAAAAGCATATTAATGGCGACGAGTGCGCATAAACGTCGATATAATGCGCAAGGTCAATTAAAGAGCAACAAGGGATACAAATATAAACAAATAATCGCGCCGTTGATGTCGTTCGAATTGAAAAAGAAAAAAACGGAAACGGGAGTATTCACGCCTCGCGCTAACCGACAATAAGATTGATTACGTGCACTAGGACGATCCCAACGAGCTAGTGGATCGCCTGCGATTGCTCGATGCTTCGCGACGAGCTGGCCACAACGCTCACGACAACGAGATCTTGTCGATCATAGAGGAACTTCGCGAAGCCGGCATTATTATAAATTAAACGGCGCCTCGACGAAACTAATCAGTCGATCGACGTCACTCGCATCGAAAAAACAATGCCTATCAACAAATTTGGATTATTCGAACGGAGAAACGAAGAAATCAGCACGAGCGATCATTGGGGTAAATTGGTGACGAGTTACTTGCGTCAAAACGCTCTGTGTCGCGTCGCAACGGACTATGACGCGAGGTCGCGCAAGATTCGCCGTGTAGCGCAACCTGAGGCTGATACCGATGCTGTCAACAAACTGTACGTGGAAGAATGCGTTAAAACGTTGAAAAATCAACGGAAAGAATCAGACGAGAAGCTGACTGCGTTCGAGAAGGACCTGCGAGCTTTGCAGGCTGCGATAAACGAGCTTCGTCGTACGATTAACGCTAATTCAGAAACGGCTATCAATCTGTAATGTGCTGTAGTGAACGGCTAAGGAGCGGCTATTGTACAATTATTAAACATCTAGAAAGGTTTACCGAACGGCTACGAACGATTATCCGACGATTATCGAGCTATAATGAGTGGCAGTGATCGAAGAGGAAACGGTCTCGAACGAGGCTATGAACGATTCAAGAACAGCTGCGAACAAGGCTATGAACACGTCAGGAACGGCTACATACGAGGCGGCATACAAGTCCACAACGGCTACGAACGAGTCAAAAACGATTGTCAACGAGGCTACGAACGGGTCAGAAACGACTGCGAACGAGGCTACGAACTGCTTAAAAACGACTATCAACAGGATCAATCGCGCCAACAAAGGAATCAAGAACGGCAGTGAACGGCAATTGAACGGCAGTGAACGGCTAAGGAACGGCTATAAACGGCAATCGAACGGGTCAGCAACGGCAATCAAACGACTATTGAACGGGTCAGCAACGACGATCGAACGGCAATCGAACGGCAGTGAACGGCAATTGAACGGCTACGAACGGCAATTGAACGGTTACGAACGGCTATTGAACGGCTAATTCGATCGACGAATCGAAACAACGATGGGCCGACGATCGGGAATAACCGGGGAAGCGAAGAAACAACATAGTTTAGAGAAACGGCAGTTGGTGAACGAACTGCACGCACCGGCGAGAAAAAATTTCCCCCGAAGACACGTAATAGTGCGGGGATACGATGATCTGTGGCAAGCCGACATTGTCGAGATGCGTCCGTACTCTCGTTTCAACAGAGGTTACAACTATGTATTTTTGTTATACGAAGGCCGTGACGCGTACACTGTTGTAGGTTACGGTAGTGTATCACGTAACGCTTCTTATCGTATAACGTTGCGAGGAGCTTGTCTTGCCGCTTGCCGGACGGCTTATCGCGTGTCGGACAAAACGGTAGGTCGGTGTGCGTATCGTAAATATGTGGCGGGTACTCGAGATCGACTTCGAGGATATACCCCGTGGGCGAATCTAACGCTATAGATGATACGTCAAAATTCGACGCGTCGTCGACTCATCGAAAATCGGCGTAAGGCAACGGTTGACACATTGCCCATCCGTATAAATTATTAACGTCAAAATACATCAAGTACGACGATGGTTTCGATGGATCGTACGATTGTTGCATGTACTTGTTATTAGCGCGCGCGTATCTGTTGGAACATTGGCTCAGACCACCGCGTATACCGCGTTCTATAAACATGACCATGTCGATAACTGTAAGCAACTCGAACGTGATCTTTGTATGCTTTAACATGGCGTCCCACGTGTATCCGGGCAGAGTATAGTAATACGCAGGGTCGAGTCCGTAACTTTTTATGCAGCTATCGCGAAAATTTTCGAAAATATCGGCTAATAACAAGACGTCGATTTTGAGATACATGTCGCTGTATTCGCCCAGCGTTCGAATGGTGAATCGCGTCCAGATGTTCTCGGCGTGCGCGTAATCGCTCTCGGATATAGTTTCACCGGTCAAGGAACTATAAAACGATTCGCGCGGTGGTAAACGCGTATCTCGCAACCTATCTACCGAGTCGATGTATTCGTACGGAAAGACGCCTTTTCGCGTTAATAAACTGAAATTTTCCGCGGATAAATTTTGAAATTCCGATTTTAAAATTTTGAGCTTCTTTGTCTAGATAAGATGCCAATTTGTCGAGACTCGATGTAAGAAATTTGTACGAATCGATGAAGCGTAATTTTACATTATTTTTCCAATCGCTTTCCTTAAGGTCGACATATTTCGTAAACGAAATATATTTTTCTTTCGTTATCGGAAGTAACTCGACGCTCCCTTCGAACGCTGTGGCTATTTCCTCGATAATAAAATGTGAATCATAACCGGATAAATTGTGGAAAACTATCGGAATACAAAAAGATTCTTTGTAATTTAAATTGAAATTTGAATGCGCGGGACCTCTGTACCGTCCGGTCAGATGACAATGATCGCGGACGCGTGTATCGTCTTGCGCGAACGGCTTTTCGCATATATGACATTGAGTGGCGTTGTGAAATTTTTCACACTCTTCGGACGTTAAATTAACCATGGGGACATTGGTCGTTAAAATATTCTTAACGCGAATCGCTAAATTTTTAAGATCTTCGACGAACCACGCTATACAATCGACGCTACGACGCAAATGATACGCCGATAAAGATTCATCGTACGAACAATGCATATAATACGCTATACTAAATACCCGATGATGCTGGTATAATTTTTGTTGTTGTTCTTCCTCCGTTTTGGTCAGAACGCATCCCAGCGTACACGACGAATGGAAACCGCTCTTTCCTGTTGTAATTGTTGAACTCGAGTCACTTGTCCTTGTCGCTCGGCAACCGGATAGCGCAGTCGTTCATCTCCCCGCAGTCGACCGTATGCGATTGCAACTTGTCATCTGAACTAAAATAATGCATGCATCTGTAAAAAGAAAATTTTTTTAATTTTGAACAATTTGTTATATAAATTATAATTATTTTATATTAATATATATATATACCGATCGCAGATATATTTGTGATTCTTGTGTTTGCTCAGTTGCGAGCTCACGAGCCGGGATAAATTTTTTATCCACGCGAAATGTCCTACGTTGTTGCCGTCTTCCACGTATAGCAGATTCACGTGCTTATCTCGCTTCTGCTCTGTCAGTCGTAGTGGAACAATGTTCTCGCTTTCGAAGCGGTACACGTTGATCGAGATACTGTTTGCGAGTTCAAATTTTTTAATTTGATTTAAAGTTACTGGAAACTCAATGTCCCGGAGATTCAGCACTGTCGCGTAATGCAGGTACGATGATTCTCGTTCCACGTTCCTTTCTGCGGGATATAGAGCGGCGACCACTGCCCACGCGAAACATGCATTGTCTTTAGACTGTACGTTAACCACCGCTCTTTTCATCATAATCTCCCGCGACAATTTAATGTGGCATCCCGCGCACATTGGATTATATTTATTTACATTAACAGTCAAATTCTGTATTCGCGACAATGCCCAGCCGCTATCGCGTTCCTGAAACTCTTCCAGAGACGCTAAAGTGGGCTCGATAACGCGGCGCTCGAACCACTCGCGTAAATCCGATGTGCGAAAGAGTTCACAGTTTCTCGTATTCACACTTTTATTCGCGCGCTTATCACCCGACACAAATTCACCATTAAACACAGTGTTCACTTTTACACTGTTGTGTCTTTTTAGAACGTCTTGCACTTGCTCGAGCACGATGTCTTCGGCATCCTCGAGAAATTGACGAGGTTCGATATAGTTTGCGTTAATCACGGCACCGGTCAGAATACGGCTGTCGAACGCGGTATCGATCTCTCGTCAAACGAGTCTTTCAGCGTTATTATCACCGCTGTAATCACCACCGCTGGGAATAAACCGTTTCTGCAATCGAGTCTTTGCACCTTCTAATCGCGCGATTTTAGCCACCAGAGATTGTCTATTTCCGATCGAGAGCCGCGGACGCTTGACACGACTGCGTTCTTCGAGCTCTTGGATCAATTCCTCGTAACGCTGCAGCCACGCCAAATACTCGCCCAAGGTTGCAATTTGGCGAGATCCCTCCATCAGATCGCGTTCGGTCTGCTCGATGTTTTCCATTTTCCTATCTTTTTCACACTCACACTTTTAAAACTCTATGTCACAGTTTTCTACGGATGACTTTTGCACACGATAAACAATACCGTTCTCTATCTTGAACGTGAAATAGGCGCAAAAATCTTTCTAACGGAACACCGCTATACTTTTTTACAACCGACGTGTCGATGGGCGTTCAAATCACATGCTATGATATATTTGATGCACTTCAATCCTTCTTATATATGAAGGAGGAAACGAAGGTGCAAAGCTGCCGAACATCGGCGCTCATACGCGTCGCAATATCGTCTCTTCCGAGAAAAAATTACGGAGGACGATTCTGGGAGGTGCCATTTGTTTATATTGTTTATAAATTCGCATGATGTATAATTCAATGAGAGAGAGATAAGGATACGTCGAACGGAAAAAAATCTAGAATTATTTATATCGGGGGTAAGGGATGTACCGCGAAAGCGCAAAGCAGCCGAACATCGGCGCTGATATACGAGCGGTGGAAGCAAGGGTGCAAAGCAGCCGAACATCGGCGCTCATACGCGTTGCAATTCTACCGAGAAAAAACATGCGAGATGATTCTAAGGTGTTTATATTGTTTATCAACCGGGCACGTAATACAATATCGCTTATACTTTCGATAAACATATGGGACCGCGCATACTTTTTTTTACGAGGTGTTTACGGCGATATGGCGATAATGTCGCATCTCTATTATACGATCTCGTATCGAGATCTCGCTGCCCTGTTAGAAAGAGTTTGGCAGTGCGCGAGTCGAGAAATCGAAAGTGAAGAAATCAAAAGTGAAGAAGTGAATATTTTTTTCATCGTTCTTGTGCATTTTATAACATGGCCGAAGAAAATATCATTATCATTAATGATGACGACGATAATGATGTTATGATCATCGATGATGACGATGTGATGATCATCAATGATGACGATGTGATGATCATCGAAAATAATAATGTGAGGATCATTGACAATAATAATGTATTGAATGTTGATGAAAATGACGAAGATGACGAAGATGACATCGAAGTAGAACCTTTGGCGGACAGCGATTACGAGAGTGTCGATAGTGATGATGAACTATTAGAATTCAGAGAACGGAATTTAGACTTACCGGAAATATTGACGATGAACGATACGATAAAAATATGTCGCATATCGTTCTATTATGTAGAATATGGACGGAAATATTGTGCGGAATGCTTCCTAGAACTATCGTTTTTATTTCTGGAAGCTAGAGCTATACGGGAACATCACTGCATGAATTGTCGTCATTTAAGCAATATATCCTGCAAAGAGTGCAGGAAATCACTGTATCAAATATTACCGTGCGACATGTGCCCCATGTGCACACATTAAAACATTGTAAGTACTATTTTTTAAATCTTACTAGTACACAACATTGCGCGCGCTTCGCGCGCGCCATTTATTTCCTTCTACTTTACCATATAATTAAAAAAATGTATATATAATTATATATATTTAAATATACAAATAACTAATATATATACATATATATATATACATATATATACATATATATATATATATATATATATATATATAATACTAATGTTACATTATTTATATATACATATGATTGTAATTACATTCTATTTACATGCATCTTGATATGCATGTAAATTCATCTACGATATATTTTTGTTTTTAAATTAGTTTTTTGTTTATTGATTAAACATCAAATCGTGAGCGGATAAAAGACCAAACGTCGATTAAATTTGAGATCTAATACGGCATAATACGGCTTTGATAAAGGTTTGTAAGAAAACTTAGTATTTTTAAATATCTTTATTCATTTACTCATTAATGTTTCTTATCATTCTTTCATTTTCGCGCTCGGTCTTTTGCTGTTTAGCTCTATTACTTTTGAAATTGAATTCTATCGTTTCATTTACTTCTCATTTTATCGTTTAAATTATTTCTATCTTTTCTATTCTATCCATTTCTAGCTTTCCTATTTTATCAATTCTTTGTTCTGTTAAATTTTGTTAATTTATTATATACATTTATTATATATATAATTCATTTTCATAATATAGTAATATTTTATAAATACATTTTACGTATTAATATTTTTTGTTTGTATTTATATATATATATTAACGATTGCATTGTTGCATATTTTTAATAATAATAATAATAAATAATAGGAATAATAATAACAATATCAATAATAACAATAAATTACAATTTTTCCTTGCAGAACATACTGAAAAATGACCGAAAAATATAGTTCTAATGAAAATTTAAATGAATTCAATGAATCCATCGAAAATGAGAATCCAGTAAATTTATTTTCTACAAATGATGCAATAGATACTATTAAAGTTTTCGACTCAACTGTGTAAGTCTAATATAAATTTAATAAAATAAAATATAAAAATAATATATAAATAAAATAAAATTTACTAAAATATATGGTAAAATTATCTTTTAATTTTCTTACTTTCATATGCATTTATTTATTATTTTTTGTTTTTTTAGTTTAATATTTTTCGATTTTTATAATAAAAATTATATAAAGTTATACGTAAAACTTCATAATATATGTCAGTTTTACAGTCTTCATTTCGAAATCTTAATCTTCCCGGCAAAATTATTTTTTTAATAATTTAAAAAAATTATTTTAAAAATAAATTTATGATAAAATTTAAATTTCATTTTTCTTTAATATATAATATTGTTCATTTGATACATAATCATTGATTATTTTATTAGACGTATAGTGAAATAATCGGTTATGTCTCTATAATTGGTTTTTTTTTAGATTTTATTTTAATTCTTTTTTCTTTTTCTTATTATCTTTTCTAAGAAATAAATTGAATATTTAAATAAATTAATTTAAGAAAATTATTAATGTCTTTATAATATTTTTACATTGCATTTAGTGACATTTTTATGCATAATAATTTCAATAATATAGAGATAACTTAAATAAAATATAGATTTAACAAATCATAACATTTTTAACAGATTTAGAAACAGTTTTTCTATTTTATTAAAAGAATATATTATTTTCAATTTATCAAATATATTTTAGAGTATATTGTCTAGTTGTCTGAAATATTTTTACAATCCTTTCCTGAAATATTTTCAAATCCTTTTTATATTTATGTTTTCTAGTTTAACTTTTCTTTAAATTTCATTTTAAATTTGTTATTTGTAAAAAATACAATTTTTATATTTATTTTTTATAACTGTGAAATTAATTTTCAATTTTAAAAATTATTATACATTATTCGTATTTTTCGAAAAACTAAATTCAAATAAAATCATGAATAATTTAAAAATAAGAAACTATATAAATAAATAATATATAATAAAATATATAATAAAATATAATATAATAAAATATACTATAATAAAATATAATATATAATATATAATAAAATTCTCTTCTAATTTTCTTTTCATAGACATGTATTTAATATTTTTTCTGTTTTAGTTTAATATTTTTCGATTTTTCTAAAAATTTTTTATAATTATTTTTTATAATTAATATAATATTAATAACTAGATTAAGGCTCTTGTTATGTTAAAAACAATTCTTAATTGAGAATGAGAGCCATTAAGATCCAAGGCGGATGGTAGTGCGTGAACTTAAAAATGATTGGTGAAACGCGAAAATTAAAACGCGTAATTATTGTAAAATTAATAACGTATGCTTATATTTTACTTGGTGCATAGAGCCAAGATATAGGTTTCTCAAATCCGAGAACACACTATAAGACCCCTCTTAACCCCCCTGAAGAGACGTTGGCGAGAAAAATATCGGGGCGAAGTCGCTGAATCGGGAATCGAACCCGAGTCTTTCGCTTGCCGGGCGACTGCTCTTACCACTGAGCTATTCAGCCCCACACCGATATTTCTCTCGCCAATAGTTTTATTGATATAATAAGAACGCGATATATGCTCCGCGTAAATTTAACAAATTAATAACTAGATTAAGGCTCTTGTTATGTTAAAAACAATTCTTAATTGAGAATGAGAGCCATTAAGAGCCAAGGCGGATGGTAGTGCGTGAACTTAAAAATGATTGGTGATACGCGAAAATTAAAACGCGTAATTATTGAAAAATTAATAACGTATGCTTATATTTTACTTGGTGCATAGAGCCAAGATATAGGTTTCTCAAATCCGAGAACACACTATAAAGACCCCTCTTAAGCCCCCTGAAGAGACGTTGGCGAGAAAAATATCGGGGCGAAGTCGCTGAATCGGGAATCGAACCCGAGTCTTTCGCTTGCCGGGCGACTGCTCTTACCACTGAGCTATTCAGCCCCACACCGATATTTCTCTCGCCAATAGTTTTATTGATATAATAAGAACGCGATATATGCTCCGCGTAAATTTAACAAATTAATAACTAGATTAAGGCTCTTGTTATGTTAAAAACAATTCTTAATTGAGAATGAGAGCCATTAAGAGCCAAGGCGGATGGTAGTGCGTGAACTTAAAAATGATTGGTGATACGCGAAAATTAAAACGCGTAATTATTGAAAAATTAATAACGTATGCTTATATTTTACTTGGTGCATAGAGCCAAGATATAGGTTTCTCAAATCCGAGAACACACTATAAAGACCCCTCTTCCATTATATCTATTTATCCGCTCCTGTATTTCTTTTGCAAAAAAAAAAAAGAAAGAAGAGACGGTGCGGCTGTCTACGTGCATGCACGATGAGTATGTTACTCACCTTCCAGGAAACACAGGGATCGCAACTGTGTGAAAAGCGGTGCAAAAAGCTGTGGCAAACAAGCATAGGGCAGAGATGCTGCATACCCATTAAGCCTTGCACGGCGTATAAAATCCATCAAAATTTTTATAAAAAGAAAGCGCAGAATCTTTCAAGAAACACAGGGATCGCAACTGTGTGAAAAGCGGTGCAAAAAGCTGTGGCAAACAAGCATAGGGCAGAGATGCTGCATACCCATTAAGCCTTGCACGGCGTATAAAATCCATCAAAATTTTTATAAAAAGAAAGCGCAGAATAGGTGTTCGAAAGCCGTCAAATAATAATGTTAAAGTAAATGGTAGCACTTAAAATCAGTTGAAATTTTTGAGACGTAGAAACAGCGTGTATATCATGCGGAATCTCGCTGCGTACCGGCAAGCGAAAGACTCGTGTTTGATTCCCGATTCAGCGACTTCGCCCCGATATTTTTCTCGCCAACGTCTCTTCAGGGGGGTTAAGAGGGGTCTTTATAGTGTGTTCTCGGATTTGAGAAACCTATATCTTGGCTCTATGCACCAAGTAAAATATAAGCATACGTTATTAATTTTTCAATAATTACGCGTTTTAATTTTCGCGTATCACCAATCATTTTTAAGTTCACGCACTACCATCCGCCTTGACTCTTAATGGCTCTCATTCTCAATTAAGAATTGTTTTTAACATAACAAGAGCCTTAATCTAGTTATTAATTTGTTAAATTTACGCGGAGCATATATCGCGTTCTTATTATATCAATAAAACTATTGGCGAGAGAAATATCGGTGTGGGGCTGAATAGCTCAGTGGTAAGAGCAGTCGCCCGGCAAGCGAAAGACTCGGGTTCGATTCCCGATTCAGCGACTTCGCCCCGATATTTTTCTCGCCAACGTCTCTTCAGGGGGGTTAAGAGGGGTCTTTATAGTGTGTTCTCGGAGAAACCTATATCTTGGCTCTATGCACCAAGTAAAATATAAGCATACGTTATTAATTTTTCAATAATTACGCGTTTTAATTTTCGCGTATCACCAATCATTTTTAAGTTCACGCACTACCATCCGCCTTGGCTCTTAATGGCTCTCATTCTCAATTAAGAATTGTTTTTAATATAATATTATATGTAAAAACTAATATTATATATCATTTTTGTAGTTTTAATGTCAAAATCGACCTTTGCAAAGTTTGAAAGTATTAATTAAAAATTAAAAATTATATTAAAAATTAATTTTCTGAAAAAATTTATATTACACTTTCCATAAAATATAATATTGTTTATATGATATATAATCATTGTTTATTTTTATTAAATGCATTATAATTAAATAATCTGTTCTATTGATTCTTTTTTAAAATTTTATTTCTTTTTTCTTATTTTTTCTTATTTTTTCTAATAACTCAATTGTCTATTTAAATTAATTAACTTAAAATTAATTTAAAATTTAAATTTATTACGTTCTTGATCTTGACATTCGAAATAAAATCATTAATGTCTTTATAATATTTTTGCAATGCATTTACTGACATTTTTACACATAATAATTTATGTATAATTAATATTATATGTCAGTTTCGAAGTCTAATTTCGAAGTCAAATTTTTCAAAGTTTAGAAGTCTTTATTGTTAGAAATTATTTTAAAAATAAATTTATCACAAAATTTAAACTTCATTTTTTTTAAAATATAATATTGTTTATTTAATACATAATTCTTAATTATTTTTATTAAATGCATTATAGTGAAATAATCGGATATGTCGATGGAATCGATTCATCGCGTTACGTAGGTAATAATAATCAATATAAAATATTTAAATTTTATATAAATAACGGAAGTGGACGACGTGTACAAATTGTGGCATGGAATGACGACATTGAAAATGTAGAACATCTAATAAGCACTAATTGCGTAAGTGCCATTATTTATAAATATATCATTTATTAATAATATACTAAACATAATTTATTAATATTAACTAAAATATATTATATTACATTCATTTATAAGATATGTACATATTGTAATTGATGTGTTCATATATATGAGTATATGCACAATTTATATATGTGTACATGAATTAAAAAAAATTTACTCTTATTATTTTCCTAATTTTATTAATTTTATTAGTATTTTTTATTATTAATTCATTATTTTATTTTATTATTTTTTCTATTTTCTATTTCTGATTATTTTATTATGTTATTTATTTTATTTTTTTCTAATATCTTATATTTTATTTTATTTTATTTTCATATTTTCTTTTGTAACATATAATGTATAAATTATATTTGCTATTACAAATGCAATATGCAATAATATCACAAGGTTATATTGAAACAAATGAGACATCTTTTAAAAATTTAACCGTCAATAATCAAAGTCAAATTTCTTTATCAAAATATATCTCTTTTTATATTACATAACAGTAAAAACAGAATTTCAATATCTCGAATGTTTTTGAAGGAATTTAAATACGATAATTAAAATGTGATATCCTCTATGTATATAAATATCCTCTTATGTTAATATAAATATAAATATAAATCTAACAAATAAATATGCCAAATAAATATATATAATTATTATTTTATTAAAAAAATATATAATTTTAATAGATAATACATCTAGATGGTGTGCAAGCAAGAGCACCAAAAATTGCTGCTTTCAATAATGGTAATGTACCGTTTGAACTGCATATAAAAAGCAACAGCATAATTTCTACCTTAGGGAGATATGAGCCTATAAACACATCAAATATTAATCCGGAATATATTGATTTGATTGAAATTTTAAATATCCCACAAAAAACTATAAGTAAGTTCTATAATTTCCTATATAACAAAATTATTATATTATTTACATTTACAGGTAGCAAGATGATGTTTAAAATGTCTTAATTGCTATTAAAATATTATTAAGATATTATTCGACATCTTTCTGTTGCCTGGGTTATTATTTATACATTTTTACAATATGATAATTTTACATTACTATTAAATAATAATAAAAATTAAATAATAATAAAAACATAATAAAATTATTATAATAATTGATTACTATATACTTTTCTCATTTAATATTATATAATTTTACATTATTATTTTACATTACTATTTTAACAATAATAAATATTATATAAGATACATCTTACATAAGGCAATCACTATTTGCTTGATATCTTGGAATCTATGTTATCGATTTTAAAGTTTAGGTTTTAAATTGTATGGAATCTGAAGAGTTTTTCAAATTTGAGTGGAATCTTTTGAAAATTAGAAAATGTTATCAAACGTTATAAATAATTTGTTAATTCTAATAAATAAATGTTTACAAATTTATGATGGATACTTTGATTATTAAATTAAATAAATCATAGAAGAGTCTTGTAATTTGACTTTCGTGTGATTATTCACAACTTTTTCATATATAGCTAAGTCACAACTTTTTCACATATAGCAAGTCGAAATTCTCATTTAAAATTTTAAAATTATTATACTCTCTACTCTATCTATGCAATCAAGATTTGGAAACTAACTTCAAATTGAAAAGCTGTTCAAATTTGAAAGGCTTTCAAATCTATATAATTCAAGATCTAAGTTTTTAAAATCTGTAAATCATGATAAATCGGTTTACGTGGTTGTTCGTGAAATGATATAAGACTATTTAGTTCAGTTCAGCGAGATCTACTTATGATTTTTCTTTGGCACAATAGACATTGATAGCTGAAACACCCTGTATATGTATATATATGTATATATATATATATATATATATATATATATACATATATATATATATATACAGGGTGAGGCATCTAAAACAGGCCACCTGAATAACTCCGTTGGTAAGCCGAATACAAAAAAATTGTTCAGACAAAAGTTGTATGGTTTCAAGGGGGACATATGATGGTGTCATTAGTTTAATCTTGAAGAGCCACCCGAAGGTCACGTGAAGATCAGCTCCAACTTTTTAAATGGGACACCTTATATGCTTTTGCATATTCTTGTAGCTCATCTCAAGAGCTTTCCAAAACACTATAATTAAGTTAGTTTTCATTAAGTACTTTCCAAGTTATGAGGCTTGAAATCATTTTTTAATTTTACATAAACCGTAAAATATCTTGTAAAATATTCATTTTTCGATTATCTTACCTTGATACTTTTATGTACAAAATAATGAGAGAAATCAATTGGTGTAAAGAAAACACATAGTTGTTTCTAAGAAAAAATATGGAATTTGCAATTAACAATTCCATATTTTTTGTTAAAAACAACTGTATGTTTTCTTTACACCGATTGATTCCTCTCATTATTTTGTACATAAAAGTATTAAGGTAAAATAATCGAAAAATGAATATTTTATAAGATATTTTACGGTTTATGTAAAATTAAAAAATGATTTCAAGCCTCATAACTTGGAAAGTACTCAATGAAAACTAACATAATTGTAGTGTTTTGGAAAGCTCTTGAGATGAGCTACAAGAATATGCAAAAGCATATAAGGTGTCCCATTTAAAAAGTTGGAGCTGACCTTCACGTGACCTACGGCTGGGGCTCTTCAAGATTAAACTAATGACACCATCATATGTCCCCCTTGAAACCATACAACTTTTGTCTGAACAATTTTTTTGTATTCGGCTTACCAACATACGGAGTTATTCAGGTGGCCTGTTTTAGATGCCTCACCCTGTATATGTATATATATATGTATATATATACAAGGCAATATTATACATATCATACATATATATATATATATATATATATATATACATATATATATATATAATATATGTAATATATGTATAATATTTCTAATATTAATTTGATAATTTTATATTTATCTTACAGTATTGAAAGCATATATTAAATCTAATTTCGCTGAAATGTATAATAATAAATTAAATAAAATTATTGGATACGGCTCATTAACTGATGGAACATATAAAATAGAAGTACACATTATAAATTTTACAAACGTAGATTATATCGATTTAAATATAATAAAAGGAGATAAAGTGGAAATTATTGGAACCATTTATAATGCAGGTATAAAAATATCTATTATATAAATATAAATATTGTTTAGGATTTGCCCTAAATCGCGCATAAAATTATTACCCCCGGTCATACTAGCGCCATCCGTTTGCGCGCTATCGAACCCGCGTTCACGTACGCCGTTACTGTTTTTCAAAAATCATCCAGGATCCGCGTGATCACGCGAAATAATCCACGGTCCTGGTCAATAAACAGGCTTATATATCACGCGATCTGACGTAATGATCAGGGATACGTCGAGATCCGATCATACGATCCGTGATCAAATCTTTATCTATCCGGAGAAAGGCTTTCTCCCCGAGAGTCTTCCGTTTTCCATCATAGTGATCGGAGCGTCATACGGAGAGTAAAATTAGTGCAAATTCGAGAGTTCGCGATAATCTTAACGAGCAAAGTTAAGATTCGTTTCATTAGTCTCACGCGTGTGAAATCCTCAAACCGCGAGCCTCAATCATTGTAACCGTTTCGCGAAGTAACATTGTGCGCGCCAGTAATCGTGTCCGCAGTGCACGTGAACAGTTCAAACGCGAGTGCCGGGATCTTTCGGAGCGCCTCCACTCTCAGCAAGAGGCGGAGCCTTCGTCGTACCGCAACTCCGTTCAAGCGAACTGGGCGTCTCTCTCGCTCTCCCGCGAACGGCCGATATAGCGCCGTCTCGCTCGCTCTCACGCGAACGGCCGATATAGCGCCGTCTCGCTCGCTCTCACGCGAACGGCCGATATAGCGCCGTCTCGCTCGCTCTCACGCGAACGGCCGATAAAGCGCCGTCTCGCTCGCTCTCCCGCGAGCCGTGAACAGTGCGGTTTCGCGTATTCATAGATAGCCACAAGTCAGCTATCTATCTCAAAATTGGGCGAACCGACGTGTATAGTGCGGTCTCGCTTGAACTTTAGTACGAGCGGCATAACGCCATCTCTCTCGCATTCGTGGCGAGTCGTGTATAGTGCGGTCTCGCTCGAACTCTAGTACGAGCGGCATAACGCCGTCTCTCTCACATTCGCGGCGAGTCGCGTATAGTGCGGTCTCGCTCGAACTCTAGTACGAACGGCATAACGCCGTCTCTCTCGCATTCGTGGCGAGTCGCGTATAGTGCGGTCTCGCTTGAACTTTAGTACGAGCGGCATAACGCCGTCTCTCTCGCATTCGTGGCGAGCCGTGAACAGTGCGGTTTCGCGTCTTCATAGATAGCCACAAGTCAGCTATCTATCTCAAAATTGGGCGAACCGACGTGTATAGTGCGGTCTCGCTCGAACTCTAGTACGAACGGCATAACGCCGTCTCTCTCGCATTCGTGGCGAACCGACGTGTATAGTGCGGTCTCGCTCGAACTCTAGTACGAACGGCATAACGCCGTCTCTCTCGCATTCGTGGCGAGTCGCGTATAGTGCGGTCTCGCTTGAACTCTAGTACGAGCGGCATAACGCCGTCTCTCTCGCATTCGTGGCGAGCCGTTAACAGTGCGGTTTCGCGTCTTCATAGATAGCCACAAGTCAGCTATCTATCTCAAAATTGGGCGAACCGACGTGTATAGTGCGGTCTCGCTCGAACTCTAGTACGAACGGCATAACGCCGTCTCTCTCGCATTCGTGGCGAACCGACGTGTATAGTGCGGTCTCGCTCGAACTCTAGTACGAACGGCATAACGCCGTCTCTCTCGCATTCGTGGCGAGTCGTGTATAGTGCGGTCTCGCTCGAACTCTAGTACGAGCGGCATAACGCCGTCTCTCTCGCATTTGTGTCAGGTCGTGAACAGTGCGGTTCGCGTATTCGCAGATAGCAATATTCATTCTATCTATATCGGACCAGCGGACTGACGTGTATAGTGCGGTCTCGCTCAAACTCTTATCCGAGCGGCATAACGCCGTCTCGCTCGCTCTCACGCGAACGGCCGATATAGCGCCGTCTCGCTCGCTCTCACGCGAACGGCCGATATAGCGCCGTCTCACTCGCTCTCACGCGAACGGCTGATAGAGCGCCGTCTCGCTCGCTCTCAAGCGAACGGCCGATATAGTGCCGTCTCGCTCGATCTCGCTAACAGCTGATCGATAGCTGTCTCGCTCGCTCTCACGCGATCCGCGTAGTGGTGCGCTCTCACCCTACATCGCGTCTTGAGACCAGCAAACGTGTATCATTTTGTGACTTTAACAATAAACGGACAGTAATTCGCTCACCGGTCTTACTGTAACACATTAAATCGCAATTGCATTCAATTTCATTCCTATCAAGTATTTCTCTCGCGATCACGCACTGAGAGAGCTTGCGATACCCCCGCGGGTATGTGCCGGCAAAGTTCAATCGCGCTTACCCGGTTTTACAAAATTCGCGAATCGAAAGCGCGATCCCGAACAAATATATAATTATAAATATAAATTGCATAATCTCTCTTGTATTCGTTTCATAATTCACCCAGTTTCTATTTTCTTTTATAATAAAAATTAAATTTCGGACAAAGTTTTACTAAAGATAAAATCATCCCAAAATAGACTCCAGAATTCTCCATTTTAAGAATCAACATTTGTTTTGGATCACCTTGTATATATATATATATATATAATATATATATATATATACACCGTAGCCCATTTTAATCGACGCACCTGAATATCTCGTAAAGTTCAAAAGATACGAAAAAATGTTTCAGCCAAAAGTTGTATGGTTTCAAGGAGGACATAAGATGGTGTCATTAGTTTGATTTTAAAGAGCCATCTGAAGGACATGCGAAGGCCAGCTCCAACTTTTTAAATGGGACATCCTATATGCTTTTGCATATTCTTGTAGCTCATCTCAAGAGCTTTCCAAAACACTATAATTAAGTTAGTTTTCATTAAGTACTTTCCAAGTTAGGAGGCTTGAAATCATTTTTTAATTTTACATAAACCATAAAATATCTTGTAAAATATTTATTTTTCGATTATTTTACCTTAATACTTTTATGTACAAAATAATGAGAAGAATCAATTGATGTAAAGAAAAGACATAGTTATTTTTAAGAAAAAATATATAATTGTTAATTGCAAATTACATTTTTTTTCGAAACAACTATGAGTTTTCTTTATACCAATTGATTCTTCTCATTATTTTGTACATAAAAGTATTAAGGTAAAATAATCGAAAAATGAATATTTTACAAGATATTTACGGTTTATGTAAAATTAAAAAATGATTTTAAGCCTCATAACTTAGAAAGTACTTAATGAAAACTAACTTAATTATAGTGTTTTGGAAAGCTCTTGAGATGAGCTACAAGAATATGCTAAAGCATATAGGGTGTCCCATTTAAAAAGTTGGAGCTGACCTTCGCGTGACCTTCAGGTGGCTCTTCAAGATCAAACTAATGACACCATCTTATGTCCCCCTTGAAACCATACAACTTTTGTCTGAAACATTTTTTCGTATCTTTTGAACTTTACGAAATATTCAAGTACGTCGATTAAAATGGGCCACGGTGTATATACCATATATATTGTTATATATTCCTTTTTTTCCAAAAATAGTTGATCCACCATATTTGATCGTAAATAATTTAAAGGATATTAAAAAAATAGAAGGACATATGGCTCTGTCTCAATTATTAAAAGGAATACGTACACCTAAAAAAAGACTTTTACAAGAAAATTCACAAGAGGTAAACGTATAAAAAATTTTTGTCAAAATTATAAAAAAATCAAACAAATCTCAAACATAAATCTCTTATTAGCCCTCATTTCCTTCATTTAAAAAAAATTATATTTCTTTTATTTTAATAAATAAAACAAAATAAATATAATAAAATTAAATATAAATTTACTAAATAAAATAAATATAAATATCCTTTCATTTAATATAAAACATTTTTAATTTTAAACATTCTCTCAAAAACAGAATCTTTTAAAATATTTATTTTATTTTATTTTTTATTCTTTTAATTATTAATTTTATTAATTTTTTCATTTTCTTAGAATATATTATGAAATTTTTAATCTAAATTTGCTACAAATCCGTTGTATATACATATATATTTAAACAAACTTTCTAAATTGATTAAATTATTAAAATTAAATATTAAAATGCTTTCATTTAGTTGCAGAAGAATTTCATTAATTTTGAACAATCTCTCAAAAATAGAATCATTTAAGATATTTATTTTATTTTATTTTTTATTCTTTTAATTTTTAATTTTATTAATTTTTTCATTTTCTTAGAATATATTATGAAATTTTTAAGCTAAATTTGCTACAAATCCGTTGTATATACATATATATTTAGACAGATTCTCTAAATTGATTAAATTATTAAAATTAAATATTAAAAATATTAAATATTAAAATGCTTTCATTTAGTTGCAGAATAAGAAGAATTGCAGTTCTCAAATTTCATAAAATATATAAGAAGAAATTCTTTTTATATTTTCTAAGTAATTATATAAATTATTATATTGTTTAAATAATTATATAAATAATATTAATTAAATTGTTCAATTTTATGTTAAATTAATATGTTAAAATAATTGTAATATTATTTGTTAATATTATAAATGAATTGTATGTTAAATTAAACAATAAATTGTAAATATTATTAAAAACTATAATTCTTAATTGTATTAATTTAAATAATATTAATTTAATTAAATTCATTTAAATAATGTTTATAAATTAATGTTTTAATACATGTTTTACATATTTGTTTAATTATATCGTTAAATAAATCAATATCATTAAAAAATTACTATAAAAAATTTTAATATATCTACATCAAGATCAAATACATCAGTTTTATTTCACAATATAAATCCATACGTATACATATAATACACATATATAGAATTATATCAAAAACTATCATCACATAAAAATTTAAAAGGAGAAAAATTATATATATATTTTTTTATATACATAGTTTTTAACTTTTCTATCGTCGCGCTGACTACCAAGATAGACTTTTAATGCTTGCCAAGAACGTACTCGTGAAAAGGCAACATACAGTTGCCCATGATTAAAAACATTTTTACGAAGATCTATTCCTATTTTGTCAAATGTTTGTCCTTGTGATTTGTTAATTGTCATAGCAAAAGCTAATTTTATCGGAAATTGTCTTCTTTTAAAAGTAAAAGGATATACATTTTCACAATACAGCGTCACACGATTCAAGAAAACAATATCTCCTATTTTATCACCTGTTAAGATTTTACATTTCAATAAGTGATCTGCAAGTTCTATAATCATTAATCTAGTGCCGTTGCAAAGACCTTCATTGATACTGAGATTTCTAATCAACATAATGACACAATTCGGTCTTAAACGCAATTCATAAGGAGGAAAAGATGACGGAGACAAAGTATTTAAATATTCTGGTAATAAAATTTCATCAATGTTACCATTATCACCACAATTTTCAGTACTATCTATACTTGTATAAATTCGTTCCTCGAACGTATCTAATAATTCAACAACTCGTTTATTAATTTCATCTACATCAACATTTCTTGCAGAAAGTATCGCACATTTAGCTATTTTATTAAATTCTTTATTTCTTATTAGATCACCATATATATCTTCTACAATATCAGCATTAATGGGAGCGATACAACAATCTGGAAGTTGTATATTATCATTAGAATCATTCAATATGCCATCTCCCACATCTAATAGAAATTTTGCAAATTCAGTTTCCTCCGGAAGAACTCGCATGTTTTCCGTTAAAGAGAAACTTATAAAATGTCTCCAAATAGAACTAAACTTGATCGAGAGATTCACAATTTCACATCGAGTAGCATGTATCTTAATAGGAAGAAGTTGCCTGAAATCACCACCTAATACGATAATTTTTCCACCAAAAGGTAAATCATTATTCATAATATCACGTAACGTTCGATCCATAATCTCTAGAGCATATCGTGGTGTCATTGGCGCTTCATCCCAAATAAAAATATCTGTTTTTCTCAAATATTCAGCTTCCTTTGATTGAATTTTAATGCTAGATGATGAATCAGCAAATAAAGGAACTGGCAATCCAAATGTCTTATGAACCGTTTTCCCTGCTGGCAATAATGTTGCTGCAATGCCCGTAAAAGCCATAGTACATACATGTTTATTACGAATTGTGACTAAATGATATATAGTTGTATATATAAACGTTTTACCTGAACCACCTGGGCCATCGATATAAAAACAATTATTATTCTGCTTATTATCTATTCTATTTAAAATGAGATCTACTATTTCTTTCTGTTTATTATTTAACTGTTCATATTGTCTAATACCAACATCCATAACTTCTTCAAGTAACATATAATCATTCTCTTCATCATTTTCTATCAATTGTTCCATTTTTGGAAAATCGGTAAGATTCTTACCTTCAGCACAAAGCATAGCATTGATTTGTGCATATGCTTTCTTTTGTCCTTGTAACATTCCAAAGTGTCGAACATAATCTTCCGACATTGCTATTTTAAAATTTTTCCAAAGTTCTTCAGGATGCAACGGCTGACAATGTAACAATATACGCACAAATAATCTACGAAGTTGTCTTGGCATCATCCAGCAAACAGCTTCGTTCATAGCTCGTCTCCATTCATCATCATCTTCAATCAATCCTAAAGCTAAACATGCTGCTGAAAATGATTCACATATTTCTCCATTTACAATTCTTAAATCATTAAAACTTGTAGCTCCCTTTACAGTAAGTAATAATAATCGTAAATGAAATAATTCTGTTTGTGATGGACTAACGGAATACATTCGTCCTATACAATTATAATGACTTTGGCGTTTGACCCAATGCGATAAATTTCTCCCATTAATTTTCTCTTTTTTAAATGTATAATAACGTGGAATTTCTACATATAAATACTGTCTTGCTTCTTCATCACGAGAATTTAATAAAAAATAATCAATTAACATTGTAACTTGATTTAAAGCAGAAGTCATTGCTTCTTCAATGGTTTCATTTTCAACTATAACATTTTGTTCATTAGGAAGATGCACAGGCAAACGCACAATAGTATGACTTTTATCTTGTAGCTTCTTTTCTAAAATACGCCAGCTGGCTTCCACAGGTCCAACATAACGAGCTTCTATAAAATTGCGTATTTCATCATGATCTACAATTATATTTTCTGTTATTGGTTCAATTGTTATAGCAGCAGCATCATGTCCTTTATAAATATATTTATACAGATATTTAACCGATTTTATACTTGAAACAACTTCAACATTAATATGACAATTAAATATAATCGATAAAATAGGACAATGTGGAACTACATAACGATTATCAACAATATATCCACCAGGACGTTCAAAATTTTTACCATTATTTCGTCGACGATAATAAGGATAAGCATCTTCATCCATTCTGGTTTCTTCAAGATAAGGTTTAGGATAATGTTTCGAACATTTTCCATCTACTAAACACCAATCACCACAGGGTCCATGAATCATATGTCTCATAACTATATCATGTAAAGTACGATTTTCACATGGATCAGGAATTTCAGCAGAAATATATTTATCAACGATTTGTGGAGTTGTTATTTTAAAATTATATTTTAAGGTAATCAACATATGAACATGTGGCAAACCACGTTTTTGAAATTCAATAACATATACAAAAGCTGTTACTTCACCGAAAAATTTTTGTTTAACAATCAAATCAATTAAATAATCTTTTTTAATATTAAAAACACGAGCACAGATATCAGGTCTATCAGAAGCTTGTTGACCAGACAAAAGATTTTCTTCAATTTCACGCCATTTAGGATTGCAAGTCATTGTAATGAAAAGATCTGGTTTACCAAATTTACTAACAATTGCCATTGCATCTTGATAATTTTGTAACATATTACGTGGTGATCCAACAAATGTCGATGGAAGTATAACCATCTTTCCAATACGTCCATTTAAATTATTTGCCATAGTTTGCATGTAATCTCTTAAACCTTGATATGTTTCAATACGTAGTTCTTTTTGATGCTCTTTACAATAATTTATTCTGTCTTTTTCAATTTTTACATAACTGTCCACAAGCCATTGTTGAAATAAACGACGACCTAATAAAAAGACATTAAATTTATCACGAATAGCCATGCGATATTTAATATACTGACTTCTAGTTACTCGTTTATTACTATTAACTTTTGTTAAATTACAATGCCAGCCTCTAGTTCCATATGGATAAAATAATGGATATATCCATGGTTCAACATTTGGATCCATAGTACTAACATTTTGTAAAATTTTAGTATTTCTATTACGTATTGTTACATATGATTCAGGAATTTCTCCATCAGCATTTGTACGAAAAACAGCAGCAACTTCATTAATTCTTTGAGCATTATATCGACGTCGATCCATACCACGTCTTAAAGTAAATAACAATTGTAATTCCGGTAATAATTCACCAGATTCCATTTCTAAACGTCGTTGATTTTCTAATTCTTCACTCATCATTTGATAAGACTGAGCAAATATATTATATTCTCGCATTATATGTTCAAGATTTTGTATAATTTCGAAATCTAAATTTGAATTTTGATTTAGACGATGATCTATCGCTTCATTTGAATCAACAATGAATCAAAAAGTTGACCATTAGTGGGACTTTCATTTTGTGCAGCATATAATGCTGTATTAATTTGATAATAAATTTGACCTTGTATTTTGAAACAATATGGACCAGGTCGTCTATCTTGAAAGTTAATTAAATTAGCATTAAATGATGCAAACGAAAATGAACTATTATAACTTCGAATATGTTTGAAAAAATCATTAGATTTTATATGACTACCATCAAATAAACTACGAATAAATTGAGGATGTTCAGGTAATGGTTGCAAATATACTGCTCCGTGATTGCAACAATCGTGAAATGAACTTCCTCTATTAGATATTTTTTCAGCTGCAAAATGCTTTGCATTGCAATGAACACAAGAGATGTTCATAGAACCAATATAATATTCACTGACATTATTAATTAATAAAGTATCAACAATTAAACGAGGTTGATTTCTCTGTCGTGATCGATAACGAGATTGACATTCTGCGCCTTGTTGGCACACTGATATTGTATTTCCAGAATTTTGTCCAATTATTTCTTCGTCTAATTCTATTACACGATTATTATGTATTGTACCAGTAACATAAATAGTGTGATTATTATAATCGACAGATTTTGGTACATTATTTATTACTTTTGCAATTTGACGACGACGATGTTGATTCTCTGCCTTCCTTTCACAACTTCGTTGTTGAAATTCCTCTACTTCTTCTAAAGTACGTTGTTTTTTGCGTCTTGGCATTTTACCAATATATTAATATACTAATAGATATTTTAATTAATATAAATCGATACTCGAAAGATTCAAAGAGTATTGTTTTGCTTCTTTCAAAAACAAATTATTAAAATAATATATATATTTATATATGTATGTGTTTTTATTAAAACAAATATATTTTTATGTATTTATTACTTTTTCATGTATTAAAACAAATAAATTATTGAGATTTAATTTTTAAATTTTAAATGCACATTTATGTATAAAAAGATAAATATAAATACATCATCCTTCAGTAAAACAATATTATTAGTTAATTTATTATTAATAAAATTTAAAAACAAACTCTTGAAATTTAATATTTAAATTTTAAACACAAATATGTACGAAGGAACAAATAAGAAATTATAAAATAATAAATATATAAATAAATATATAAAACAAAAATATATTTTACGTATTCTAAGATAAACAAATTATTGAAATTTAATTTTCAAACTTAAAATACACATCTGTACTAAAATTATCATTGTCGTTATCATCATCATCATCATCATCATTATCATCATTATCAGCATCATCAGCATCATCATCATCATCATCATCATCATCATCATCATCATCATCATCATCATCATTTAATTTCATATAATTTTTATAGTCAAAACTCAAAATTATTATTTATACAATATTTATAAATTAATTTTATAATTATTATTATATATATAATTATAATTAACAATAATTAATACACACACACACACACACACATGCACACACACATATATATATATATATATATATATAAAATTTATTTAATTAAATATTTAATGTCTAATAAATAATCATTTATTGAACTGCTCTCCAATAATTCAAACTGCTGCTGCTTATTTCTGAAAAAAAAAAGAAAACTATATTAATTTTTATTATAAATTTAAGGTTATAATTATTAGATTAATAATTATATTATTTATAATATTAATTATTTTAATATTTATGTGGTTATTAAAAAAAACAAAAAAAGTTATAAAAAAAAATTTTTTTCTCGCATTATTCTCTCTCTCTCCCTCTCCCTCTCTGTCTCTCCCCCCATCTCTCTGTCTGTCTGCCTTTTTCTTCCGTTTAACACGTACATACATATACGTATCTAAACATATAAATACGTACATTTCTCTTTATTTCTCTTTCTTCTTTTTCTCTTCTGTGTCTTTTTTCTCTTTCTCCTTCTTAACGTGCCTTTATCAATTTTTCTTTTTCAATCTTCTTCTTTCAGGAATTTTTTTTCCTTCTTTTTCTCTTTCTATCTCTTCTTTTTCCTTTCTCTTTTTTTTAAGTTTCTTTAACTATAAATAAAAAGTAAAAACATTTACAATATTTATTAACAATATTTAGTATTTGACTTCTTTAACTATAAATAAAAGATAGATATTATCAAAAGATAGATAAGACGGAAAGGAAACATATAAAACATATCTAAACATATAGATACGCACATTTCTGTTTGTTTCTCTTTCTTCGTTTTCTCTTCTTTCATGAATCTTTTTTTCTTCTTTTTCTCTCTCTTTCTCTCTTCTTTTTCTTTTCCTTTTATTTAGGAATCTTCAACTATAAATAAAAAGCAATAACATTAAAAATGCATTTCAATCTTTCACTCTCCTTCTCTCTCTTTCTCTTTTCTTTAAACATAGACATATATAGTACGCGTCAATAATTCGTTCCGTTTCCCTAACGAAAGTTGGGAATAATATCTATCCTTTACTAATGTATAAGAATCCTATGGATTAACCAAGAATATATATATTACCAACATTTGCTAGAGAAATGGAACAAATTATTAATGCGTACTATACATATACATATCTAAACATATAAATACGCACATTTTTCTATTTGTTCCTCTTTCTTCTTTTTCTCTTCTGTGTCTTTTCTCTTTCTTAACCTACTTCTTTTATGAATCTTTTTTCTTCTGTCTCTTTCTCTTTCTCTCTATTTTAGACTTCTTTAACTCTAAAGAAAAAGTAAAACCATTAATAATATTTATTAACAATATTTTATTATTTTCTCTCTCTCTCTCTCTCTCTCTTTCATTCTTATCATACATACAAAAGATATTTTCTTAAACATACATACATACATACCTATACATATATGGTAAATATATTCCTCTCCTCTCTTCTCTTTCTCTCTCTCTCTCTCTCTCTTTCTATAATATAATTAATAAATAAATTTATGCAATACATACCTCTTTAATAATCTTTCAACTTTCTTTGATAAACCATCACACAAGCTGTCAAAATTTGTAATAAAAGCAACTCAAATGACAGCTGCTCACAACACGAATTGAGCGTAATGAAAGAACCAATCAGCATCGCGGAAAAGAGGCAACAATACACTTCGAGACTTTCGAGTATCGACATAACATGCCTTTTTTAGAATAGGATTATAACTATATATTCTTTTACTATATATTATAACTATATATTTTTTTTGTTACAGGAGCCGCCTCCCCCTGAACCGGCGCAAATCCCCCCCTTCCCCCAAATTAATTTTATATATTTTTTATACTTATATTATATTATATCATTATATTTTATATTTTTATATTTTTATATTTTTATATTTTTTATATTTTCATATTTTAATTTTAATTTTAATTTTAAATATACATACACACACACACACACACACACACATAAATATGTATAAATATACACATACACACATTTTAAAATAAATTTGATATATATTTTAATTTTAAAAAATCTAATTATTTCGCATGCCTCTCCTTGCGTTCCCATCCCTGCGCTAGTTATAAGTATCCTTATCTCCCATGTGTTGATCTAAGTCTCGTCTCGCGCTAGTTGTAAGTCTCTCTCTCTCGCGCTAGTTGTAAGCCTCGCTCGTCGCACGCGTTGTTCTCGCGCCATCGCTCCCTCTCCCTCGCACGCGTTGCTCTCGCGCCATCGCTCCCTCTCCCTCGCACGCGTTGCTCTCGCGCCATCGCTCCCTCTCCCTCGCAACGCGTTGCTCTCGCGCCATCGCTCCCTCTCCCTCGCACGCGTTGCTCTCGCATGCGATGCATTTCGAAGAAATGCTGCTGTTTATATTATTTATAAACCGAACATGTTCGTACGCAATATTGTTTATCAATCGGGCATGTAATACAATATTGCGATAAAACATCTAACACGCGACGCTGCCGAAATCCCCTCCGTCCCGCGTGACGTCATTCCCCCGCGCCTCCGTAATCCCCCGCGCGCCTCACTCCCCCTGAGAGGACCTGAGTTAGAACCCGCCCTTTATACCTACTTACATTTTTTCATACCATAAAAATTATGTCTAAGACATTTTGTCGAAAAATGAATAGTTTCGGAAATAATTGTTTGCTTCCATACTTTTTCCCCACCCTGTATATATATATATATATATATATATATATATATATACATATATATATATATATATTGTGACCGGTTAATATGTTTTATTAATGAGGGCCGTAAATCTCGTCGAGATCTGGCCGGTGTTATTTGGCCCACGGCACACCTTCGGCGCGATTCTTACTCAATTTTACCTAAAAAAAAAATTGGGCGCCAGATGCGATAGTTCGCATCACTTCAATAAAAGTAATTCAATACCTTATCAAGATGAAACGCAAAATTCACTACTGGATTAATCGCGACGGACGCTCGGCTAGCCCCGTCTCGGAAATGGCAGAGGGGACGGTCCGTATTAATATTTCACAAGGAAGGATCGAGAATATCAGGGGAACTGCAAATAAGATCAAAAATATTATAATAACAAGAAAGAGTATATTTAACAATTAGATAAAGTGCGATATGTGACAGATTCACGCAAATTTGGCAAGATGTTGAGCATTTTGATTATGACCAAATTTTCCGGCAACGACGGGCCGGCATTCGGGTGCGATCACCGCGGTATCACGTGTCGCGCATAGAAAAAGTCGCGTAAGAAAGCCTTAGAATGTTGCGAATTTGCAATTAACAATTCCATATTTTTTCTTAAAAAACAACTATGTGTTTTCTTTACACCAATTGATTCCTCTCATTATTTTGTACATAAAAGTATGAAGGTAAGATAATCGAAAAATGAATGGTTTACTAGATATTTTATGGTTTATGTAAAATTAAGAAATTATTTCAAGCCTTATAACTCAAAAAGTACTTAATAAAAAGAGTACTTAATTATAGTGTTTTGGGAAAGGTCTCGAGATAAGCTATAAGAATATGCAATAAAAAGTAGGGCAGTTCCATTTAAAAAATTCAATTTGACTTTTATATATGATCTTCGTCCTCCACTCAAAGTAAAATTTTTAGTCATCATTAGGTACATTTTTTTAAGCCCTACAACTTTGCTATTTACAATTTTTCGCTATAGTTGATCCTTTTCGAGATATTTGACCGTTTCCGGACTTTTGCCCAACCCTGTTATATATATATATATATATATATATATATATATTATATATATATATTGTGACCGTGTGATTTTTATTAATTAGGGCAGATGATGAGATCTGGCCGGTGTTATTAGCCCACGGCACATCTTCGGCGTGATTTCTTCTCAAATTTATCTCCAAAAGTTTTGGGCGCCAGGTGCGATAATTCACACCACTTCAAAAAAAATGATTCGAATATCTCGCTATAATACACAGAAAATGCTACTCAATTAATCGCGACGGACGCTCGGCTAGTCCCGTCTCGAAAATGGCAGAGGGGGCGTCCGTTTTAATAATTAACAAGAAAGGATCGAGAATACAAGATGGCTGCAAATAAGACAAAAAGATTAGAGTAGCAAATGATGAATATATTTAACAAATAGATAAAGTTTAACAGAGACAGATTCACAGTGGATATTACAAGTGATTTACAATCGATTATAGCAAAAATTTTCCGGCAGCGACGGGCCGGCGTTCGAGCGCGATCATCGCGGTATCACGTGTTACGCGAAAAAAAAAACGGCGTAAGAAAGTCTTGGAATGTTGCCCGAACGAGACGTCACAGGGTCCTCGCCGCTACAAATTTCGCTTGAATTATTAATAATAAGTACCTGCGATGATGCTTCTTAATAATGACATCCGTCTGTTATAAACCAAAAAAAATATTAATAATGACGGTAGTTAAAGTCGTCAAGCGCCGATCCTCAATAGAATCCGATTATTCCACGTGAGTCGATCAAAGAAACGGTAATAACAGAAGAATAGAAACGACTAGATAATTATACAAGATAGACGACCGAACATAAGCGCGAAAAATTAACGGTAATATAATCTCAAAAGAAACAATAAATTATAATAAAGGTCGAACGATTCACGTCGCGGGGATACGCGAGTCAATGCCGCAACGCATTTGCCGGCTATTAAATATCGCGATCGCCTTCGTGTATGAGTTCGTTGTATTACAAGCTACTTTAATACAAAATTTTACAAGCACAATAATCGCAAAAAGAAAAGACAATAAATTTGACTGTCGGCGCTTAACGGGAGAGAGGGCACTTAATATTATCGTAGCTCGAACAAAGTATATCTGCCGGCCGTCGTATTCTACTACGCNAAAAAGAGAGATATTAGAAAACGCCTAACATTTCTACAACATGTGGGATCTAGCAACCAATATCGGACCGGGAGCACCATCTTTACGACGCAGAACCAATCCGCTTTTGCTGCATTCATTGGGAAAAACTACAATTAAGGAGCAACGATGCGGAACGAAGTTACAATGCGAGTCGCTTTGGAAAGAAGCAAAAGTTCGAATTCAAAAAAGAGAGAACTCTAAATCCGATCGGAAATCGACAATTCAAACTGAATTTGGCCCCTCGATCGCGCCCCATCGGAAGGGCTGAAAAAATTCGGTACGTGGACGTTCGTACACGCGGGTGCCGGATGTAGTGCGCGTCAAAATGCACTCTGTGTGGCGTGACATTGAATACGCGCGTTTACGAGCAGTCGCGTATCGACTGGTCGGTGATAAACTATAAATATCAATTGAACGACGCCAATTTCTCGATGAACGTAAAGACATTGTTGTTGGAACATGTGCAGAGACTTAAAAAAAAAACACATGTATATATATTCAACGGCGAATTTGTGTCGGGTGATAAACACGCGCGAATAAAAGTGTAAGAGAGAAACTTGACTCTTTTCGCCATATATATAGAATACCGCGAAGTGGTACGTAAGAGATATAAGAGAGTCCACCCTAGCGTCCTCTGGAAAGTTTCAGGGAACGCGATAACCCGGGTGGGAATAATGTCCCGCGAATACTGACACATTGACTGTAATCATAACAACAGCACTAAATCCCATCGCGGCCGGAGATGTCACAGCCTCAAGTGTAACCGCAGGCAGAACTATATGATGAGAAGAGAGCCGCGTGATAAACCCGTCATATCAAGGACAAGTGCGCGTGTTCGCGTGCGGCAGTGGTCGCCGCTCTGTTAATCGCCAACCAAAGTCCATGCGGAACGCGCGACAGAATCAAGAGAAAAGCATTAACGCTGACAGTGCTGATCTCCGGGACAATGAGTTTCCAGTGGACTGTGATAATCAGATTAAAAATTTGGCACCGTGCAATGACATTTCCCAATCAATGTGTACGACATCGACAGCCACAAAACATTGTCCCGATACATTCTTCGCAAGGAAAGGGACAAGCATATGTTGTACTGAAGACGGCAACAGCGGTGGAGAATTTCGCTGGATCAAGAATTTTATCCGGTGTGAGCTCGCAACTGAGCAAACACAAAGATCAAAAAGATAGAATTATTTTAATATTATTTGAAAAATTATATTTAATATAAAAATTTTATGATAAAAAATTTTTTATTTCTTTTACAGATGTCTACATTATTTCCATTTCGGAAAACCTGCAAGTCCCGATAGGCAGACTAGCGGAAAGCACTAAAACGTACAGCGCTGTCCACGATTGCCGACGGACAAGGAACAGTGAGCTCGAGCATTCAGCAACCCAATCGGAAAGGAAGCGGCTTCACACATCTTGTGGTTACGCCGACCTTGGAATGTGGTTACCTGGTCAAGACAGAAGAAAAATATACCCATCAAACAGAATGGGTAATTTAGTTTAGTTATTATGTACATTGTTCGTACGAATGATTCATTATCAGCATATAATCTCGCGTCGTAAGCGTTGATTTGTATAGCATGGTTCGCCGAAGACCTTAAAAAATTAGAGATATATATATAGATAAAAAATATTTTAAAAACAAATGTCCCATGGTAAAATTTAACGTCCGAAGAGTGGGGAGAAATTATCCAATAGCGCCACTCGTTGTCATAATAAAGAGCGCTGCGATGATAACATCGCGTGACGTTCGCGATCATTGCCATCTGACCGGGCAGGTACAGAGGTCCCGCACATGTCAAATTGTAATCTAAATAAAAGATTCTTTTGTATTCCGATAGTGGTTTCACAGATTATATCCATTCACATTTTTATTGAGGAAATAGCCACAGCGTTTCGAAGGAAAATCGAGTTATTACCGATAACCAAGGAAAAAATATTTCGTTTACCAAAAGTGTTGATCTAAGAAGAAGAATCAAAAAATCAAATAAAATTACGTTTCATCGATTCATACAAATTTCTCGCATCGAGTCTCGATAAATTGGCATCATTTTTGGACAAAGATAAACTCAAAATTTTAAAATCGGAATTTCAAAATTTATCTAACCGAAAATTTCAATTTGTTAACGCGAAAAGGTGTATTTCCGTACGAATACATCGATTCCGTCGACAGGTTGCATGATACGTGTTTACCATCGCGCGAATCGTTTTACAGTTCCTTGACCGGTGAAACTGTATCCGAGAGCGATTACGCGCACGCCGAGAACGTCTGGACGCGATTCTCCATTCGGACGCTAGTGAATATAGCGACTTGTACCTCAAAATTGATGTCTTGTTATTAGCCGACATTTTCGAAAACTTTCGAGATAAATGTATCGAAAGTTACGGACTCGACCCCGCGTATTATTATACTCTCCCGGATACACGTGGGACGCCATGTTGAAGCATACAAAAATCACGTTCGAGTTGCTTACAGACATCGACCATGGTTATATTTATCGAACGTGGTATACGCGGTGGTCTGAGCCAATGTTCGGGTAGATACGCTGCGCTAATAACAAGTACATGGAGTTGTACGATCCATCGAAACCATCATCGTACTTGATGTACTTTGATGTAAATAATTTGTACGGATGGGCGATGTGTCAACTATTGCCCTATGCTGATTTTCGATGGGTCGACGATGTGTCAAATTTTGACGTATCATCCATCGCGCTAGATTCATCTACGGGCTATATCCTCGAAGTGGATCTCGAGTACCCGCAACATCTTCACGATGCGCACACTGACTTACCGTTTTGCCCGACACGCGACAAACCACCTGGCAAGCGAGAATTCAAGCTGCTTGCAACGTTATACGATAAGAAGCGTTACGTGATACACTACCGCAATCTGCAGCAGTGCACGCGGCAACGGCCTTCGTGTAACAAAAATACATCGAATTTTACAGTTTTCACAATCTCCCTGGCTTCAAATTATATAGAATTAAATACACATTTCAGAACATTGGCTAAAAATGATTTCGAAAAAAATTTATATAAATTAATGAATAATGCGGTGTTTGGTAAAACGATGGAAAATGTGCGCAATCGTGTCGATGTAAAATTATTAACAAAGTGGGACGGTCGGTACGGCGCAGAGGCGATGATCGCGAAACCAAATTTCCACAGCAGAAGTGTTTTTTCGGAAAACTTAATCGCTGTGGAATTGCGTAAACTCGAGGTGAAATTCTACAAGCCGATTTACGTGGGTATGTGCATCCTCGACATATCCAAGACATGTTTGTACGAATTTCATCACGAGTATATGGCGCCAATGTATCGCGACAAATGCCGGGTAATGTACACCGATACGGACAGTCTCATATATCACATCGAGTGTGCGAATGTGTATGAGAATATGAAGCGTGACATTGTTAGATTCGATACGAGCGATTATGCGGTGGACAATGCATACGGTATACCGCTTCTAAATAAAAAGGTGCCGGGTCTGATGAAGGACGAAAACAACGGTGCCATAATGACCAAATTCGTCGGGCTCAGAGCAAAGATGTACGCGTTACGAGTGAATGGGAAAAAGGATACGAAGAAAGTCAAAGGCGTCAAAAGCAACGTTGTCGCGAGAACGATAACGTTTGACGATTACACGCGGTGCTTGAATGAAGAGATTGAAATGACGCGTCAGCAGTCGTGTATACGATCTAAATTACACCAAGTATACGATTCGCGAGACGAAAATTGCTCTGAGTCCGTACGACGACAAGCGGTATATCGTACCCGATACCACCGATACGCTACCGTGGGGACATTATCAGATACCGTTGTAAATAAATGTATATATTTTATTTATTGTATATTTTGTACATAATCATGTATATATTTTGTACATTTTATATTATATATTTTTATATTTATATATATTTTATATACGCATATTTTATATGTTTCAATAAATGTTTACAACACATTATTTTTATGGATCCAAGAGTTGTATGATTTATCCATTCCCAACCATTTCACGTAAACCTCGTCACCCTTTTTTTGTAAAATTTTTTCCACGAGATATACGTCGGGATTGGCGACGCGTTGTAACTCATATTCGTAGAATCCTCCAGCGACGGGATTTCCCCGCGAATCTTCGAGTATAAATGTCGCGGGATTAGTTTTCTGCACTTCGATAATCTTAAACACTTCGGTCGTCCAATTTGGTGTGAAATCTTTTTCAAAGATGGTCTTGTATTTGCTCACGCGTACCGAATCGCCTACTTTAAATTTTGCCGGAGCAGCAATTTTTACGTTGCTATACACCGTATTTAAAAGTTTTTCGGCGATCGTCGGAGTGATGTCGACAGGTCTCATACCGATGGTGCGATGTTTTCGCGTATTGTACTCTGCAACGAGTCGAGATAGTTCGTCGATCCATTTATAATTTCCATTCAACGTAAACATTTTCCACATATTGTTTTTTAAAGTACGATTGAATCGTTCCACGACTGAGGCTTTCATAACGGAATATGTCGAGTAATGATTAATGTTGTGTTTCTTCATGAGTTTCTGCACACTCGAGTTGTAAAATTCTTTTCCCCTGTCGGTTTGAAAATTTTTCGGACATCTTTTATCGTCTCCAATAATCTTTGCGATCGTTTCGGACATTTCGTTCCCGCTCTTACTCTTGAGCGGTACGGCCCACGCATACTTGCTCAACACATCGATAACCGTGAGTATGTATTTATGACCCTTGTTGAGTCGAGAGTACGAACGCATGTCCACCACGTCCGCCTGCCACAGATCATCGTATCCGCGTACAATGACGCGTCTTCGTGGAAAATTTCTTCTCGCCGGAGCATGTAATTCCTCGACTAGTTGCCGCTTTTCGGAGGTGCTTTTGTTCTTTCGCACGTTTGATTGAGGCATAATTAATATGCGATATTAGTATATCTCGCTTACTGTGTCGAGTTAGATGTTGCATGTCTCAGCACATTCTTTATCTCATCCATCATTAATTGCAGCGCCTGCACGTTTGTTTCGAGCGCGATAATTTTTTGCTCAATTTCACCCTGTCGATCTCTCAAAAGTTTATCCACGTATCGTTTGTTGACGACGTCGGTATCAGCTTCCGGTTGCGCTACGCGTTGAATCTTGCGCGACCTTGCGTCAAAGCCGGTAGTAGTTTGGCAGAGAGCGTTATCGCGAACGTAATTTCTCAATAATCCATTCCATACATAGTACAAATTGTTCGACGTTCCCAATGATAATCCGAATTTATTAATCGACATTTCGGTACCGAGAACATTGACCGAATGACACGTATCGCCGACGCATAGTTTAATTTATAATAATGCCAGCCTCGCGAAGTTCTTCGATAATCGACACGATTTCATTGTCGTGAGCATTGTTGCCGGCTCGACGCGAGGCGTCCAGCAATCGCAAACGATCCACCAATTCGTTGGGATCGTTCCAATGCACGTAATCGATCATGTTGTCGCTTAACGTCATGGTGCGCGGCGCGTCTATACCTCTTCCCATCTTTCTATCAGGGAATAATGGTGCAATTATATGTTTGTACTTGTACCCTTTATTAGTTTTAATAGGATTATTAACTTTGTTGTCACGTTTATGCGCATTTGTTATCTTTAATATACTTTGATATTTATGCAAATCATCTCGAGTATATTTTTTATGATTGGGAAATTTTTTAAAAATCAAATCGTAGATACCTTCGGTTCCCTTATATTTTATTCCATCGATAATTATATTATCTTCCTTGTCCACATCGAAACATTTATCACCTAGCATCATTCCTTCATTGGTGAATTTAACACCGTAGACGTAATCCATACTCTTATTTTTATCAACACTCATAATATCTCCTATATATTTTTGCGCCAGTGGACCTAAATGCTCTCGGAACGTTTTCTGACCTCCGGACGTTTCTAATTCGTGTTGGACCGATGTTACAAAAGAATCGGGTGTGGTCTCGTAAATTTCTTCGACGGATGTAGATGGTATTGTTTGACGCGGTTATACTTTTATCGGAGTAGAAACAGTAGCCATATTAGAAAATTGCTTCCTTCGCTTTGATCGATTCGGTGTCGAATATATCGGTGAATCGTTTATCGGCATATTTATCCGTGCTCGCTTTAGTCCTTGCTTGGACTCTTTTATTTTTTCCTCATGCTTCTCACCAAACGTCAAACTCAACGGTTCGATTTTCGACGCATCAGATTCCACAGTATTTTCGACAAGCTGTTTTAAAGGCTCGGTAATCGGTTTAAATTGCCTTTCCAATATGATATCTTCCTCCATTTTACCAGTTTTCAAAGCGCGATATTTTTTGAGAATCGATTCGCTCGTTTTTGCAATCTCTGTCACAATCTTTTCATGATCGTCATTCATGATGCTCGATCGATGTGTCGATGATGACTGATCGCTTTACGGTATCGCGAAATCATTAAATCCTCTTCTATATCGTCCATTGATCAACGTACTATCTTTATCAATGACTACGAAGTCATATTTGCGTCGCCAACATTTCTGACACAATGCACGGAAATCGTCGTAAGACATATCGGTATTCACGTGATCGTTGTACACATGTTTCAAATTTGTGCCGTCTTGTTTAAACAGGATCAGCAGGTTCGCGTTGTCGCGTATAAGATGCTTAGGTATCTTGGCATACGTCTGACAAAGATAGAAACAGTCAACGCTCGAGTGTCGACCCATTGCAAAATACTCTCTTATCGTATCCTGCTTGTCGCATGCTACGTCATCAAAGATAAAGATGGAATTCGGAAGCGCCTCACTCGGTGGAATGACATCGCTGTTATTAGAGAATGTAAAGTATCCGATTTCATCTATAGGTGCTAGTAAATTTTCCAAGTATTTGTATTTCGGCTGTTGAAGCGATTTCGAGTATACGTACACATTCTCGAAACGTACACCGTGCGGACTTTCTATCAAACTAATCAGCACGTTTGTCTTACCACAATTTGAAGGGCCGCAAACGATACCGCGTATAGTAGTCGGCAGCATGTTTCCATGCTTGCGTACTTTTTTCTCCGATATTAGTCTATCATCGAAATTTGATACTTTGATTACCCGCGCTTGTCGCACGAACCGCATGTTTTCTCTTTCGAATCAATTTTGCGAATGATCGCGAGGGGGAGACCTATTTATAGAAGTGTCTCGACTCGAAACCGGTCAGTATCAAAAATGTTTCTCTTTCTGTCGGATGAGAGAGACATTCTCGGGCTTACCACCAAACAACTGCAGTATATCCCAAAGATTTTATTACTTCAAAATTTTGGTGATTACGTGGAACGATTGTGGGACAAGCTTCCAGAATATATAAAGGCTGATCCGGAGGTTCGACAATATCGTTCGTGCATGCGACATTACAACCAGCCGTGGCAGCAAACACACATTGACGGTCCACCACCGTTGATAAAAGATTGCGAATGTCAGCGAGAATTGTAAGAGGTAGCGGTTTCTTAAATCGTGCGATAAACGCGCTTCCCATCGAATTACATATTCCCGGTTATCAGTTTTGCGGGCCGGGAACTCGATTAGAAAAACGATTGGCTAGAGGTGATCGAGGTATCAATCCATTGGACGCGGCGTGTCGTGAACACGACATTGCTTACGCGCAAAGCAACAACCTCGACCAACGTCACATCGCTGATCGCATACTAGCTGCAAGAGCGCAAGAACGCATTACCGCGAGGGATTCGACTCTCGGTGAAAGAGCAGCCGCTACGACTGTTTGGGCGGCAATGAAGGCAAAGACAAAACTCGGCATGGAGATGAAAAAGCCATCGACGACAAAGAGGAGGAAGAAACGAATACTTCCAGTAGCGAAACGTGGTGGTATTTTACCACTTTTACCGTTGTTGGGAGTTGTCGGTTCATTAGCCGGCGGTGCGGCGGGAATCGCAAAGGCGGTAAACGATAGCAAGGCTGCGCAACGTCAGCTGGAAGAGATGCAGCGTCACAATCGCGCTATGGAAGGTCGCGGACTTTATCTCGCTCCGTACAAGCGTGGACAGGGATTCTCAACAAAGTCTAAGAGAAAAAAAAAACGTCGAAAAAACATTAAAAATGCCTACGGGTGCGACAACTAACGTGCAATTGGAACAATTTGCGAAACGTATGTGTATACCTTTCTTTAGAGGTGTTTTCATGCGCAATAATTTACCGATAAGCGGCGTACGACGAAACGAAAGCGGTATCGTCAATTTGGATGACGTTGATGGTCCCGGTACTCATTGGGTAGCGTACGCAAAGAGGGACGATCGTGTCGTATATTTCGACAGTTTTGGAAATCTTCGACCGCCCAAGGAACTTGTACGATATTTCGGACGAGTGAAAATTGAATACAATTACACATCTTATCAAAGTTATAATCAAAGTATCTGTGGACAGTTGTGTTTAAAATTTCTTCAAACGATCAATTTAAAGCCTGACAATCCATCGTCATGACTCAGTATTCGTTCGACATGTCACTGACACTTACGTTGACTGGCAGAAGCAGCGTTCTCGCTGTAAGCTATTTCCCCGCTATAGATTTGACCGATGCCGATTACGGGCTCGGATTAACGGATTTTGAAACTTATCACACGATTCCGAACGTAAATTTTTCGAATAATAAATTTTATTTTGGCAACGACGACAAGGAAATTACAATTCCCGAAGGATCGTACGAATTGCACGCCATAAATGATTATCTCAAACGCGCAATTTTGCGAGATGAACACCTTTCCAGAGATGGTGAAAACGATTATGATGAGGAATAGTGCTCCGCGCCAATCACAGTACGCTAAAGAGTGAAATCAAATGCGCCTACAGAATAAACTTTACCAAACCCGACAATGTAGGATCCTTGCTTGGATTCTCGTCGAATCGTATATTGCAACCTCGCAAGTGGTATGAATCAGACGAACCTGTTAATATTATAAACGTAAATATTATTCGTATAGAATGCAACGTGACTACTGGTGCGTACAGCAACGACATGCGCGTACACACGATACATGAATTTTCACCGAGCGTACCGCCAGGATATAAGATATCGGAAACGCCGGCACAGATCATTTATCTGCCGATCGTTGTACGGAGCATTACGGATTTAACGATACGTATTGTGGATCAAAGAGGTCGATTGCTCGATTTTCGAGGAGAGGAAATTACCGTAAGATTGCATATACGGCGGCGACAAACATAGTATGCTTGTACTGAACGAAACGGAGCACGCGAGAGACAATACTTTTACGCGGGACAATACTATTGCAGTAAGGCGAGCAGTATCGGGTGACAATAATAAGATTGCCGTTAAAAAGAAGCTGAGCGCGTTGAATCGTGAATTTTTGAAATCATTTGGATTCATCGTACGAAAAGAATGATTGATGTTTTGAATATCGGAGGTGAGCCAGTCTTTGATGATCGCATCGTCAAGATTGAGACTCATACGTACAATCCGTACGCCAATACGACGCTTGGATACAGCGACGAGATACGAATACCTATACAACATCAGGATTTATACACGTTACCGTGCGAAAGCTTTCTTTACATCGAGGGAAGATTTAATGTGCGTAAAGCGAATGATGAAATGAAGGTTGTATTGGGAAACAATTGCGTCGCATTCATGTTTGATGAGCTTCGATACGAACTCGACGGAGTAGAGATTGATCGCAACAGAAATGTTGGAATAACATCGACGCTCAAAAATTATGTCTCTCTAACACATCAGAAAAGTATAAACTTGAAGAATGCATCGTGGGATTTGACGTACAATGGTGACAAAAATTATTTCAACTTTTGCGTGCCGCTCAACATGTTGCTGGGATTTTGCGAAGATTATAAACGCGTTGTGATTAACGCTCGTCACGAATTGATTTTGATACGTTCGCGCAACGATAATAATTGTCTATTCGGACATCCGTCGTCGGAAGCTGTGATTGAATTACTCAAGATACAGTGGCGTATGCCTCATGTAATATTGAACAAGATTAATAAATTATCAATGTTGCGAATGTTGGAAAGCGGACGATATTTGAACATGAGTTTCCGATCTTGGGATTTATACGAATTTCCTCTGTTACATAGCACGACCAAACATTCGTGGACCGTGAAAGCCGCCTCCCAGCTAGAGAAACCGCGATACGTGATCTTTGCACTACAAACTGGTAAAAAGAATTCGGTGTCACAAGATGTTACATTGTTCGATAACTGCAAATTGACCAACGTTAAACTCTATTTAAACTCGGAATTTTATCCCTACGATGATTTAAATTTAGATTTTGAAAAAAATAGATTCGCCGTCCTATTCGACATGTACTCTCGTTTTCGCAAATCGTATTACGGATGCGATAATAGCACCGCGCTATTAACCATTCCAAAATTTCTACATTGCGGTCCTCTAGCGGTCATTGATTGCTCGCGACAAAACGAGTCTGTCAAAACTGCTACCGTGGATGTGAGAATAGAGTTTGAGTGCAGGGAAAATATACCTGCGAATACTACCGCCTATTGTCTCATCTTGCACGATCGGGTTGTCGAATATAATCCATTGACTAATGTAGTCCGCAAAATTACATAGGTCAGCAAATATCCTTTCCATTGCATATGAAGAAAAATATAAAAGATTGAGATGTTTGATGATTGACATCAGTCTGCGATCGGATCTTATCATCATGGCTGCGCCAACGTTTGTGGATCTGCAAGGATTTATCGTTGGGAAAAATTTTGTCGTGAAGGAAGCTGCGGTTTTGAGAAATGGATCCGTACTTTCTCATTACATTTTTACATGCCCGGTACCATGGTACATGCTCACAAAATCTGAGAGATGCCAGGTTTTATGGCTCATTAAAAACCACCATGGATTATCGTGGAATGATGGACACGTTTCATATTGGAATTCGAAACGTTTAATCACGACGGCGGTGATGAGTGCAACGGAGGAGGATGATGCGTCACCTCTCGTGTATGTTAAAGGCTATGAAAAACGGCAATGGTTGGCCGATATACTGGACGATGATGCGAGAAACGATGTGATTATCGAAACTTTGGATGCAGACTATGAGGATGTAGCTTCTTTAAATAAGTTAGATGTTAACAATACTATGCGTTGTGAAAATCATGTAAAAAATTGCGCTTTACAAAATGTATTTAAAATTTATAATTGGTGGTTGAAACATCATGATGATGATTCTTCGAATCCATACTTATAATAAATTGATGATGCGATATATTTTTATTGTCTTTCTTATTCTCTCCTTTTTTCCTCATCCCTATCTATGCATGTGCGCAGTATCATGTTTCCGTACGTGACACAGCTGCCACATATATTGTATTTCAATAGTACATTGTGATACATTGTAATACATTGTAATATTTGTTTGATAAGTGAATATAGTTTTGCGTTCAATTACCGTTCGTTTCCGTTTAATGGCCGCTCAATTACCGTTCATTTCCGTTCGATGACCGTTCAATTACCGTTCGATGGTCGTTCATTTCCGTTCGAAAAGCGTTCAATTACCGTTCATTTCCGTTCAAAGACCGTTCAATGACCGTTTGACGAGCGTTCGATGAGCGTTCATTTCCGTTCGATGACCGTTCAATTACCGTTCATTTCCGTTCGAAAAGCGTTCAATTACCGTTCGTTTCCGTTCGAAGAGCGTTCATTTCCGTTCGAAAAGCGTTCAATTACCGTTCGTTTCCGTTCGAAGAGCGTTCATTTCCGTTCGAAAAGCGTTCAATTACCGTTCGTTTCCGTTCGAAGAGCGTTCATTTCCGTTCGAAAAGCGTTCAATTACCGTTCATTTCCGTTCGAAGAGCGTTCAATGACCGTTTGACGAGCGTTCGATGACCGTTTGGCGAGCGTTCAATTCCGTTCGAAAAGCGTTCAATTACCGTTCAATTACCGTTCAAAGACCGTTCAATGACCGTTCAATGACCGTTCAATTACCGTTCATTTCCGTTCGAAGAGCGTTCAATTCCGTTCGAAGAGCGTTCATTTCCGTTCGAAAAGCGTTCAATTACCGTTCGTTTCCGTTCGAAGAGCGTTCATTTCCGTTCGAAAAGCGTTCAATTACCGTTCGTTTCCGTTCGAAGAGCGTTCAATGACCGTTCAATTATCGTTCATTTCCGTTCGAAGAGCGTTCAATGACCGTTTGACGAGCGTTCGATGAGCGTTTGGCGAGCGTTCGATGAGCGTTCAATTCCGTTCGAAAAGCGTTCAATTACCGTTCAATTACCGTTCATTTCCGTTCAAAGACCGTTCAATGACCGTTTGATAGCCATTCGATGGACATTCGTTTCCGTTCAATTACCGTTCGTTTTCGTTTGATCGGTTGATGCGTTACATTATATCGTGCTAATTTGCATGGGAACATGCATACTTTTGTCTTACGACGCGTTTTTCGTAAAGCGATAATGATACGTCCACCGTTTATCTGTTCGCAAAGTCGTGATATTATATTATATTATATTATACCGCGCTGAGTTGCGTGGAACCGCGCGTACTTTTGTCTTACAACGCATTTTTGACATGGTGATAATGTGGCATCTCTACTATAAAATCCCGTGTCGAGACCTCGTTGCCTCATTATAAAGTTCTAACTGGTGCGCGAGTTAAGAAGAGAAGTAAAAAACAAAAAAATGGAGTACATTTTTGAGAATTGTGCAGGATGGAAGCAGGCCTTTTCCGACCTGTTATGCGTCTTATTAGTGAAACTGGCGTTTCACTGGGAGGTAAGTATTGCATTTGCTAATATTTTATAAATTATTTTATATCTATATTAATTATATTTTTTATATAGTCCCAAGATGATATCGAGATTCCCGGATTTGTCAACATTAGACGCCGGCAATGGGTGCGGGCAGAGCGGCGGTGGAGGAGACAGGACCTCTCCTTCATGTGGAGTGACGCCCCGGAGAGTCCACCGGATGAAGAGGACATCTTTGACTTCCGGCGGCTCTTCGGGGAAGAGCCCTACATGGAGGAGGAGATTTGGATGCCCGGGGAGATTCGGGCATCCAATGGTGTACAGAATGGGGAGCACAGATGTAAGTATTTTTATAAATATTGTAACTATAGTTTTATATTAACGCGCATCTTTTTTTCTGTTACAGGAGCGGCTCCCTCACCTGGCTCCCCTGGCCCCTCCACCCCCCCCCGCACCCCCAAATTATTATTATATTATTATTTTATTATATTATTATTATATTATTATTATATTATATTATATTATTATTAATTATAATTTCACAAAGCACATACACACACACACATACACACACACACACACACACACACACACACAATTGTAAATACACATTTTAATAAATTTTATATATTCTATATCCGTAAAAAAAAATAAATAATTATTTGCATGCCTCTCCTTGCGTTCCCATCCTTGCATCTCTCTTGCGTCTCTTTCGCGCTAGTTTTAAGTATCGCTATCTTTATCATACTCATTAGTTGTAAGTCTCGCAATATTATCGTTCTCTCTCGCACGCGTCATCTTCGCGCTATCGTTCTCTCTCGCACGCGCTAGTTGTAAGTCTCGCGATATTATCGTTCTCTCTCTTGTACATGTCGTCTTGGCGCTATCGTTCTCTCTTTCATATGTGTTCTCTCTCACTCGCGTTGTTCTTGCGCTATCGTTCTCTCTCGCACGCGTTGTTATTCTCGATATTATCGCTCTCTCTCTTTTATATACTCGTTGTTCACTTACCTTTGCGTCGTCCTTCTCCCACCTATACGTCGTCCTTGTTCCACGTTAACGCCATCCTTGTCGCACTCGTAGCACTGTCCTCTTCACACACTTTGCACTGTCCTTTTCCCATACGTTGCGCTGTCCTTCTCACACGCCGTTTTCTTTCCACCGATCCCCCTTCACCGCGCGGACCCCCTCGTCTATCGCTCGCGCCGCGGATCCCCCTTCACCTCGCGGACCCCCTCGCCCATCGCTCGCGCCGCGGATCCCCCTTCACTGCGCGGACCCCCTCGCCCATCGCTCGCGCCGCGGATCCCCCTTCACCTCGCGGACCCCCTCGTCCATCGGTCGCGCCGCAGATCCCCCTTCACCTCGCGGACCCCCTCGTCCATCGGTCGCGCCGCGGTTCCCCCTTCCCCGCGGGTGACGTCACCCAACGCGCGCCGCGGTTCCTCCTTCCCCGCGCGTGACGTCACTCCCCCCGCACCGCGGTTCCCCTCACGCCTCACCCCCCCTGAGAGGCCCTGGATTAGAACCCCCTTAGTATCACTACTTTTATTACTTATTTTTGTAGCTTATCTCGAGAGCTTTTCAAAACACTATAATAAAGTATTTCTTCATTGAGTACTTTTCGAGTTATGAGGCTTGAAATCATTTCTTAATTTTGCATAAACCATAAAATATCTAATAAAATATTCATTTTTCGATTATCCTACCTTAACACTTTTATGTACAAAATAATGAGATGAATCAATTGGTGTAAAGGAAAAACACAGTTGTTTTTAAGAAAAAATATGGAATTGTTAATTGCAAATTACATTTTTTTTTCGAAATAATTATGTGTTTTCTTTACACTAATCGATTCCTCTCATTATTTTGTACATGAAAGTATTAAGGTAGGATAATCGAAAAATGAATATTTTACTAGATATTTTATGGTTTATGCAAAATTAAGAAATGATTTCAAGCCTCATAACTTGAAAAGTACTCAATGAAAAAATACTTTATTATAGTGTTTTAAAAATCTCTCGAGATAAGCTACAAGAATAAGTTATAAATAATAGGGAGTTCCATTAAAAAAATTGAAGATGGCCTTCATGTGACCTTCAAACAACTTTTCAAGATAAAACCAATGATACCATCTTATGTCCCCCTTCAAGCCATACAACTTTTGTCTGAACAATTTTTTTGTATTCGGCTTACCAACGGAGATATTCAGGTGCATCGATTAAAATGGCCCACCGTGTATATACAGGGTGGCCTATTTTAATTTCCCCAGCCAAATATTTCGGAAAATAATGAAAAATCAAAAAAATGTTTCAGACAAAAGTTGTATGGTTTCTAGGGGGACATAAGATGGTACCATTGGTTTGACCTAGAAGAGTTATTTGAAGGTCACATGAAGGTCACCTTCAATTTCTTAAATGGAACCTACATTTTCTCATTACATATTCTTGTAGCTTATCTCGAGAGCTTTCCAAAACACTATAATAAAATATTTTTTTATTGAGTACTTTTCGAGTTATGAGGCTTGAAATCATTTCTTAATTTAACATAAACCGTAATATATCTAGTAAAATATTCATTTTTCGATTATCTTGCTCTAATACTTTTATGTACAAAATAATGAGAGGAATCAATTGGTGTAAAGAAAATACATAGTTGTTTCAAAGAAAAAATATGTAATTTGCAATTAACAATTACATATTTTTTCTTTGAAACAACTATGTGTTTTCTTTACACCAATTGATTCCTCTCATTATTTTGTACATAAAAGTATTAAAGCAAGATAATCGAAAAATGAATATTTTACTAGATATATTACGGTTTATGTTAAATTAAGAAATGATTTCAAGCCTTGTTCGGGATCGCGCTTTCGATTCGCGAATTTTGTAAAACCGGGTAAGCGCGATTGAACTTTGCCGGCACATACCCGCGGGGGTATCGCAAGCTCTCTCAGTGCGTGATCGCGTAAGGAATACTTGATAGGAATGAAATGATATGCAGTTGCGACTTAATGTGTTACAGTAAGACCGGTGAGCGAATTACTGTCCGTTTATTGTTAAAGTCACAAAATGATACACGTTTGCTGGTCTCAAGACGCGATGTAGGGTGAGAGCGCACCACTACGCGGATCGCGTGAGAGCGAGCGAGACAGCTATCGATCAGCTGTTAGCGAGATCGAGCGAGACGGCGCTATCTCGGCCGTTCGCTTGAGAGCGAGCGAGACGGCGCTCTATCAGCCGTTCGCGTGAGAACGAGCGAGACGGCGCTCTATCAGCCGTTCGCGTGAGAGCGAGCGAGACGGCGCTATATCGGCCGTTCGCGTGAGAGCGAGTGAGACGGCGCTATATCGGCCGTTCGCGTGAGAGCGAGCGAGACGGCGCTATATCGGCCGTTCGCGTGAGAGCGAGCGAGACGGCGCTATGCCGCTCGGATAAGAGTTTGAGCGAGACCGCACTATACACGTCAGTCCGCTGGTCCGATATAGATAGAATGAATATTGCTATCTGCGAATACGCGAACCGCACTGTTCACGACTTGACACAAATGCGAGAGAGACGGCGTTATGCCGCTCGTATTAGAGTTCGAGCGAGACCGCACTATACACGTCGGTTCGCCACGAATGCGAGAGAGACGGCGTTATGCCGCTCGTACTAGAGTTCAAGCGAGACCGCACTATACACGTCGGTTCGCCACGAATGCGAGAGAGACGGCGTTATGCCGCTCGTACTAGAGTTCAAGCGAGACCGCACTATACACGTCGGTTCGCCCAATTTTGAGATAGATAGCTGACTTGTGGCTATCTATGAATACGCGAAACCGCACAGTTCACGGCTCGCCACGAATGCGAGAGAGACGGCGTTATGCCGTTCGTACTAGAGTTCGAGCGAGACCGCACTATACACGTCGGTTCGCCACGAATGCGAGAGAGACGGCGTTATGCAGTTCGTACTAGAGTTCGAGCGAGACCGCACTATACACGTCGGTTCGCCACGAATGCGAGAGAGACGGCGTTATGCCGCTCGTACTAGAGTTCGAGCGAGACCGCACTATACACGACTCGCCGCGAATGTGAGAGAGACGGCGTTATGCCGCTCGTACTAGAGTTCAAGCGAGACCGCACTATACACGTCGGTTCGCCCAATTTTGAGATAGATAGCTGACTTGTGGCTATCTATGAATACGCGAAACCGCACTGTTCACGGCTCGCGGGAGAGTGAGCGAGACGGCGCTCTATCGGCCGTTCGCGTGAGAGCGAGCGAGACGGCGATCTATCAGCCGTTCGCGTGAGAGCGAGCGAGACGGCGCTATATCGGCCGTTCGCGTGAGAGCGAGCGAGACGGCGCTATATCGGCCGTTCGCGTGAGAGCGAGCGAGACGGCGCTATATCGGCCGTTCGCGGGAGAGCGAGAGAGACGCCCAGTTCGCTTGAACGGAGTTGCGGTACGACGAAGGCTCCGCCTCTTGCCGAGAGTGGAGGCGCTCCGAAAGATCCCGGCACTCGCGTTTGAACTGTTCACGTGCACTGCGGACACGATTACTGGCGCGCACAATGTTACTTCGCGAAACTGTTACAATGATTGAGGCTCGCGGTTTAAGGATTTCACACGCGTGAGACTAATGAAACGAATCTTAACTTTGCTCGTTAAGATTATCGCGAACTCTCGAATTTGCACTATTTTTACTCTCCGTATGACGCTCCGATCACTATGATGGAAAACGGAAGACTCTCGGGGAGAAAGCCTTTCTCCCGATAGATAAAGATTTGATCACGGATCGTATGATCGGACCTCGACGTATCCCTGATCATTACGTCAGATCGCGTGATATATAAGCCTGTTTATTGGCCAGGACCGTGTATTATTTCGCGTGATCACGCGGATCCTGGATGATTTTTGAAAAACAGTAACGGCGTACGTGAACGCGGGTTCGATAGCGCGCAAACGGATGGCGCTAGTATGACCGGGGGTAATAATTTTATGCGCGATTCAGGGCAAATCCTAAACAAGCCTCATAAGTCGAAAAGTACTCAATAAAAAAATATTTAATTATAGTGTTTTGGAAAGTTCTCGAGATAAGCTACAAGAATATGTAATGAGAAAATGTAGGTTCCATTTAAGAAATTGAAGGTGACCTTCATGTGACCTTCAAATAACTCTTCAAGGTCAAACCAATGTTACCATCTTATGTCCCCCTAGAAACCATACAACTTTTGTCTGAAACATTTTTTTGATTTTTCATTATTTTCCGAAATATTTGGCTGGGGAAATTAAAATGGGCCACCCTGTATATATATATATATATATATACAGGGTGTCCCATTTTAATGCCCCACCCCAAATAACTTTCTTATTTTTAATTTTAGAAAAAGATGTTTCAGACAAAAGTTGTATGGTTTCGAGGGGGACATAAGATGGTACCATTAATTTGATCTTGAAGAGTCACATGAAGGTTACGTGAAGATCATTTTCAATTTCTTAAATGGAACACCCTATATATTTTTGCATATTCTTGTAGCTTATCTCGAGAGCTTTCCAAAACACTATAAATAAACATTTTTTCATCAAGTACGTTTCGAGTAATGAGGCTTGAAATCATTTCTTAATTTTACATAAACCATAAAATATCTTGTAAAATATTCATTTTTTGATTATCTTACCTTAATACTTTTATGTACAAAATAATGAGAGAAATCCATTGGTGCAAAGAAAACATACAGTTGTTTTTAAGAAAAAAATATGTAATTTGCAATTAACAATTCCATATTTTTTCTTAAAAACAACTGTATGTTTTCTTTACACCAATTGATTTCTCTCATTATTTTGTACATAAAAGTATTAAGGTAAGATAATCAAAAAATGAATATTTTACAAGATATTTTATGGTTTATGTAAAATTAAGAAATGATTTCAAGCCTCATTACTCGAAACGTACTTGATGAAAAAATGTTTATTTATAGTGTTTTGGAAAGCTCTCGAGATAAGCTACAAGAATATGCAAAAATATATAGGGTGTTCCATTTAAGAAATTGAAAATGATCTTCACGTAACCTTCATGTGACTCTTCAAGATCAAATTAATGGTACCATCTTATGTCCCCCTCGAAACCATACAACTTTTGTCTGAAACATCTTTTTCTAAAATTAAAAATAAGAAAGTTATTTGGGGTGGGGCATTAAAATGGGACACCCTGTATATATATATATATATATTTATATTTATATTTATTATATATTATATTTTTATATTTATTATATTATATTTATGAAATAACGAGATGAATTGTAGTTTAATATTACTGGCAATAACGAAAGAAATATTACTGAGATATTACTGAAATAGTCAAAATTATTAACTGATTCTTTCTATAAAATATCACTAATTTACAGCGCTGTCCTTCTAATTATTGTAATCAGTGATTATTTACTGTTTTTCAGGTTTAATACACTGATTCACGTTTAGAGAGTGCTTTATTCGACAACATTATTAAATATATTATTAGGCTAAGAGAAAGACGTCAAAATGCGATACATGTCATGATGTCAGGAATCTGCGACATTAGATCGTCACTTTTACGTCATAAAAACGTCAATTTGTGACGTCAAGAATAGTCAGGGAATGACCAATTTGAAACGTCAAAATGACGTGTGCTTGCTACCTGGATGATTGCAATTGCAATAAATTAATCGATACATAGGTAGCAATTATTTGGATAAGTATTACATTCGATATGCATGGTCGATTCAAATAATTGATATCTATAGGTACTTTCCGATTCACACATGATGCGCATAAAGTGACAGAAAATGTATAATATGCGTGACATGAACTAGATATTTTCTGTCATTTCATGCGCATCATGCGTGAATCGGAAAGTATATTATGTACCGATCAATTCTTTCCAATTACAGTCGGTAATTTCTCGCATGATAAAAAAATTATACATCTCTCATCGTCACGAGAACACAGCGCTTCTTTCGTCAAATGTGCGAATCGTACAAGAAAAATATGTGAAAAATGCAGCCACGACGGTGACGGTGACATTTCTTAATCAAAAAGTTTCACATTGAGACTTTGCATTATATTTCTGCTTATAGAGCATATAGAGCAAAAATAAAGACACTTTCCTTATATAAATCGAATCCAAGCAATTGATTGAACCTAATAAGAATTTGATTGATTCAACGGTTATTGAGAATCGATAATAAGCATTACTCGCAACTTAGCCATTCGCGTAAAGATAAAGGTGTGTCTTGCGCCTGAGTGATGACTCAACTTCAAGACACTACCGTGTCTCTTGATGCATTGGCTTAATAGAAAATTTGATAAAATTTATTATTATATTTACCTCGAATTGAAGATAAAATTCTAAGAGTACGAAAATATTCGACAAATTCAAAAGCTTTGATCATGGGAACCATGCTATATAATCTTTCTATTTTCGCAAATAATTAACGAGTTCCCAAAATATGGAGAATTTAAGTTTCTTCTCTATTGCAAAATGGAATGCGTATAATTCGCTCGATTAAGAACATGTATATTTTTGTATTCTTCAGAATTTAAGTATTGCACAATTTTTCGCCAATTTTCGATATCATAATTGACACGATAGTATCCTATTATAAAATAAATTGCTTCGTCCATTATTAGAAATTTTGAAATTACATATATTGATTCAACATATTTCGAGATGTTAAAGATATTTCGATATTAAATGTATTAATATATTTAAAAATGTTTGTATTTTCTACGTTTATGTGTTTGTGCGTGCGTGCGTGCGTGCGTGCGTGCGTGCGGGCGTGCGGGCGTGCGGGCGTGCGGGCGTGCGGGCGTGCGGGCGTGCGGGCGTGCGGGCGTGCGTGCGTGCGTGCGTGCGTGCGTTAGATTTCATATTCTTTCGTTATTTTTAATTAAAACCTTATGTATAATGATAATTTAATGATGTTGGAAATCTTTAATGTGTAAGAATTTTTATACTTAAATTGATTTGATTGCTATCATAATGTTGACATTATACACAATATATGATAAATAATAAAATTATTCATAAAGTAATCGAAAAATTGTAAGTCGAAAAATAAATATTTTACAAGATATTTTTTATGATTTATGTCAAATTTTGTCAACTTAAAGTAACCTTTTATTAATTTAAAATATAAATCACATAAATTGTTCAATTTTTAACTATCTTACTCTTATAATTTTTTCGGGAATATTGTGAAGAATCGATATATATATATATATATATATATATATATACAGGGTGGGGAAAAAGTATGGAAGCAAACAATTATTTCCGAAACTATTCATTTTTCGACAAAATGTCTTAGACATAATTTTTATGGTATGAAAAGATGTATTATGTGGCATAGACGGCATGACCTTGAAATGACCCTTACGAGCTGCATACAAATAACGTAAAAAATTTCAAATGGAACTCGTCAGTTTTTGTTACAGATTCTTGTAGCTGATGTCGAAACGTTTACAGAACACTGCATATGAGCCCCATTCCCTTAAAAACACTCCCAGTTACGAAACAATTGTGATAATTCGTATCGACGAAATTGAAAATAGACAGCGTACGTGTGATTACATGAATGTGTGTAACGCGACTGAACGTCATTATGAGAGATCAGTACAACAGTAGCGATTACTGCAACAAATGCGGAATAACCCGCTTCGATCATTTCTGCCGATACGAAAGTTCGGCAGAAATGATCGAAGCGAAGTTCGTAGAATCAGTTAAGGCGTACATCGAACCGTACTCAAGGAAAGAGATTACGTTTCATCCAACCAGTTAAGACAAGATAAGTGCGATTCATCCAACCAGTTAAGACAAGATAAGTGCGATTCATCCAACCAGTTAAGGCAAGATAAGTGCGATTCATCCAACCAGTTAAGACAAGATAAGTGCGATTCATCCAACCAGTTAAGGCAAGATAAGTGCGATTCATCCAACCAGTTAAGGTAAGATAAGTGCGATTCATCCAACCAGTTAAGGCAAGATAAGTGCGATTCATCCAACCAGTTAAGACAAGATAAGTGCGATTAATCCAAATTTTCAAAACATAATATCCGAAACTTGTATGCCAATTGACACTACTTTTTTAAGGATAAAATAAATGATAATAATAAATAAGATAGCGATGATCAAGAAATCAAAAAAATTCTATGAATACTCATAGACAGTGTATCATATGACAACAGGTACAATTACATGTTATTAGTGGACGCAACTGAACGTCATGATGCGAAATCAGTAAGCAATGTCAATGTGCATACAAATTGTTTGTATCACAATTGTTTCGTAACTGGGAGTGTTTTTAAGGGAATGGGGCTCATATGCAGTGTTTTGTAAACGTTTCGACATCAGCTACAAGAATCTGTAACAAAAACTGACGAGTTCCATTTGAAATTTTTTACGTTATTTGTATGCAGCTCGTAAGGGTCATTTCAAGGTCATGCCGTCTATGCCACATAATACATTAGTAGGTATAAAGGGCGGGTTCTAACTCAGGTCCTCTCAGGGGGGGTGAGGCGCGCGGGGGATTACGGTGGCGCGGGGGAATGACGTCACGCGGGACGGAGGGGATTCGGCAGCGGCGCGTGTTAGATGTTTTACGGCAATATTGTATTACATGCCCGATTGATAAACAATATTGCGTACGAACATGTTCGGTTTAAATAATATAAACAGCAGCATTTCTTCGAAATGCATCGCATGCGAGAGCAACGCGTATGAGGGAGAGGGAGCGATGGCGCGAGAACAACGCGTGCGAGGGAGAGGGAGCGATGGCGCGAGAACAACGCGTGCGAGGGAGAGGGAGCGATGGCGCGAGAACAACGCGTGCGAGGGAGAGGGAGCGATGGCGCGAGAGCAACGCGTGCGAGGGAGAGGGAGCGATGGCGAGAGAACAACGCGTGCGACGCTTACAACTAGCGCGAGAGAGAGAAACTTACAACTAGCGTGAGACGAGACTTAGATCAACACATGGGAGATAAGGATACTTATAACTAGCGCAGGGATGGGAACGCAAGGAGAGACATGCGAAATAATTAATTTTTTTAAAATTAAAATATATATCAAATTTATTTTAAAATGTGTATATGTGTATATTATACATATTTATGTGTGTGTGTGTGTGTATGTATTTAAAATTAAAATTGAAATATAAAAATATAAAAATATAAAAATATAAAAATATAAAATATAATGATATAATATAATTATAAAAAATATATAAAATTAAATGGGGGAAGGGGAGGGTTGCGTCGGTTCAAGGGGAGGCGGCTCCTGTAACAAAAAAATATATAGTTATAATAAGATTTATAAAAAAATACTTACATCTGTGTTCCCCATTACACATGCCATTGGGTGCCCGAATCTCCCCGGGTGCCCGAATCTCCCCGGGCACCCAAATCTCCTCCTCCATATAGAGCTCTTCCCCGAAGAGCCGCCGAAGGTCAAAAATGTCCTCGTCATCCGGGGTGGGGGGACTCTCCGGAGCGTCACCCCACATATAGGAGAGATCATAGCGTCTCCCCCGCTCCGCCCGCACCCATTGCCGGTGCTCTATATTCATAAATCCCGGTATCCGGACTTCAGATAGGGACTGTAAAAATATAAAAAAATATAAGTATTATGCACAATAGATGTACAATTTTTTAATAAATTATTCGCAAAATCAATACTCACGTTCCAATGAAAGGCTAGTTTAACCAGCAGGACCGCGAGCAGGTCCGAGAAAGCCTGCTTCCACCCCGGGCAATTTTCGTAAATATATTCCATTTTTGTCACTTTTTGTATTCCAACTCGCGCACTCTTCTTAACTCGCGCACTCTCGGAGACTTTCTGATGCGACAACGAGGTCTCGGTCCGAGATCGTAGCAGAGACACCATATGCAGCCATCTCCAAAACGCATCGTAAAACAAAAGTATCGAGTCTACAAACAACTGCACTATAAAAACAGCAGTATTCTATTGATGAAAGACAACGCTTGAAAGACAACGCTTGAAAGACGACGCTTGAGAGAGAACGATGGCGCGAGGAAAACGCGTGCGAGGGAGATAGCGAAAGGAATGGGAACGCAAGGAAAGGCGCGTAAATAAATAAATTTTTTTAAAGTAAAATATATATAAAATTTATTTTAAAATGTGTATATATTATACATATTTGTGTGTGTGTGTGTGTGTGTGTATTTAAAATTAAAATTAAAATGTAAAATATAAAAATATAAAATTTAATCCGTTATATTATAGAGTGCCCATAGCTCATCAAAATTTACATAACAATCGTTATTATGATTTCTACTTACAAGGAAAGGGTCGGAAGTGTCCCCCTCCGATTTTAATGAGCTTTGAATATGTTGTAGTCTAGATCAAAATAGGAGACACGTATTTTTTTATAAGTGCTGAGTCGGCCGTTAAGGGGGTGAAACACCTTCTTGAAAAAAATCGATTTTTTCATTTCTCAGCGGATACCGTCGAAGCGATAAGAGATATAAACAAAAGTTTCAAATAAAAGTTTTATGGTCTTTAATGTACTTCAAAATCATGTAATCAGATTTGTCGAAAATGTCATATTTTTCGAAATCCCCCCCCCTCCCTTTTAATGTTTGAAAATTTTTAAATTTGTCTCATAACAAAACTTATAGCTCATTTAACGACAAATTCAATCATATATAATAAAGTTGTATTCCGAAGTCATTATATATATGTATATGGAAATATTACATAAAATACCGTACATAATTATTGCATACAAGAATAACAAATATTCATGGTTGATATCGGTTACAAAGATGATGATCATGAAAGAAATGATTTATACAAAGGGATTTTTTACACCATGCGCAAGAAATTACAGCAATTTCACCGCAAATATCACATGTTGGTTTTAAATTAGTTTTGAAACAAAAATCTACTGGTGTATCAAATTCTTCTGGTTTCTTTTCTAAATAACCACTTTTATACCATGCATATTTGAATAAATTTTTAAACCTTGGTGATGAAAATTGATTATGTGTTAATGATTGTAATTTTAAAATATTGTTTCTTGAATGAAGCTTGACGTCAAGATCTAAAAGCATGATGGTATCTGAAAAATGTCTAACAAAATTTTTCCATAAACGAAAACCGAATACATCTAAAGGTTGTATTTTTCCCGTTGCTCCAGCTGGTATAGTTAACAAATTAATATTGTCTATAAAATCTGGTTTGTTTCTTTGAATTATATCAGGACAATGACCAGTCCAAGAATCTAATAATAACACTGATTTTGGTCCAACATTTGGAAAAAACACTTCTTTTATCCAGATCTCAAAATGATGCGATGTTAATTTTCCAGATTTTGATGCCATGACAAAGATATTATTATCTTTAAACATTGTTTCTTTTACTATTGGACCAAATGTTCCAGTAGGTTCTTTTAAAACAATAAACAGAGGCGATAATAATCTACCATCAGCTGAAACAATAGGTTGTATAGTATAACTATGTGTAGTTGCTGATATGGATTGTACTATGCGCTCTACTTTTTTAATACCAATAGGTGATAGTGAACGACCGGAATGAAATTCTAATTGAAATCCACTTTGGTCCGAATTATATACATTTTCAATTCCATATTGTATAATAGAAGATTTAACATTTTCGATAAATGACTTGCTTCGTGCTTCTAAATCTTTGTCTGACGCTAAATTTTTTTTTGTTATAAATTTTGTAATTTTTCTAGATACGATATTATGTGCAAGCTTAAACCTTTTTACCCATGATAATGATGCTGTAAACCCAAGTAGATTTACTTCCTTCTGTGCGCGAAGAGCCCATCGAGCAATATCAATGTCATGAATAATTATTCCCTTTTCAATACCTTCATGGAATTTATTTAACGTATATGTTGAAATTTCTTTCAGTTTATCAAATCTGTTGCCACCTTGATTTACTTGCTGCTCCCATCTTCTTAATTGACGTAATGACGTGACTTTCCGAAATCTATTTCTTATAGATGCAAGAGTTCTTGACTTTTTTGTTCCACTTCTCCATAACTCTACTGCATTTCTTTTATATTCTATTGGTACAGAATCCGCAACACATTCAATTTCTTTTACAAAATATGTGTCTTCTTCTCTTTCTTCATCAATTACAGGTTCTACTTCAGGTATATCAAATTCGTTTTGAAAATCTAATGATGATTCTTCATAAACTTCAAACGCTTCTTCATACATTGATCGAAGCATATTTTCCATCATGTCTTTTGTTTCATTTTCATCTGTTGTAACAGGACTTTCTGGGAATTCCCCAGTCATATACAGTGCAGTGTATAGCAGTACTGCTACATTTCTTGGATTAAACATTATCTAAAAAAATTATTAACATTATGTATATTTGTTTTATAAATATTAGCAAAAAAATACTTATTAGCAACAAAAATATTTTATTATTTAATGCGTATTAATAATTTGTTACGTTTTCCGAGTTTCATGAAAAATAGAACAGTTTTATCACATAACTTAAATAAAGTAATAAAATATTAATTATAATTTAAATACATTAAAACAAAACAGATAAACCGCAATTTTGAATGAAGTGTAAGTAAAAGCAAAAAACTATAAAAGTTTTAAAAATCGAAAAAGTACATACATACTGTATTGTTGTGTGCGTGGGGCACAATTGTTTTTTCAGGATAACGGCTAGTCTTGTTAATTAACTCGAGCACTTGTTAATTATTTGATAACTGATTTGTGACTGTCCGCCGCTTCTAGGCGGTGGCTTTTAACGCCTCCGGTTCTGAACGATTATCGGAGGAGGATCGCGCGGTGGCATGACCAAATAAAATCATTGGTTATTTCTAAAGTGGCGTGATCAAAATGCAAGCGAAGGAAGTCCGAAGACTTCCTCGCATTTTATTGCAATTCAGCGCTATTTCGAGAGTGATTTCTTCCTCTGTTTGATGACTTGGCCGTGTGATACTGGCTGTATCAGCACTTCGGGCAGCTGACTTTCTTATCGCGACGCATTTTTTCGCTCGCTTTATAAGTTATAATCCTTTTAATTATTTTCTTATATATATAAATATATTTACTATCGCGCTCGCGTATATTCGATAGACGCTTTAATAGTAATATGTGTTCCACTGCACGCAGTTGTTAATAAAATAATATATTGCACCAACTCATTTCGCGAATGCGACATCTGTTTATTCATAGAATTGAATCTATTAACATCGGCATCTGATCAATAATTTTCCTTGTCCGACTAGTTTTATTTTTCATGCATTAAAAACATTACTTTTCCATATAAATTATATGTATATTTATTGTCACATAATATAGACATATATTATAATTATAATTATTATATAATTTATAATTATATTTATAAATATAATTTCTATAATTTATAAAAATATATTCTCATAAATTATTTATTGCTAATTTATGGTTGCCTCTGTGAGTTTGCGAAGAAAAATGACTGTCGCTGTGAATAACGAGCGTCATAAGGCGGATAAAGCGGGCGTATAGTAGTGTATAGGGATATTTTTAATTTATTTCTGAAAAATGTGACTTCGGAATACAACTTTATTATATATGATTGAATTTGTCGTTAAATGAGCTATAAGTTTTGTTATGAGACAAATTTAAAAATTTTCAAACATTAAAAGGGAGGGGGGGGGATTTCGAAAAATATGACATTTTCGACAAATCTGATTACATGATTTTGAAGTACATTAAAGACCATAAAACTTTTATTTGAAACTTTTGTTTATATCTCTTATCGCTTCGACGGTATCCGCTGAGAAATGAAAAAATCGATTTTTTTCAAGAAGGTGTTTCACCCCCTTAACGGCCGACTCAGCACTTATAAAAAAATACGTGTCTCCTATTTTGATCTAGACTACAACATATTCAAAGCTCATTAAAATCGGAGGGGGACACTTCCGACCCTTTCCTTGTTAGATCTCCATTCAGATTATTTTGTTCTCCATTCCGATCTCCATTCAGATTTTTCATCTCTCCTGAAACATTCTCCTACAAAAAAATCATCCAAAAAATAATTACTTGAATATTTTAAATTAATTTCGTAATTATATTAGCAAAAATTATCCATTACCTGTACATTCTCTTCCTGTTGTTTTTTCTTTTTGCATACTTTTTGTATATAATTTCAGGCGGACATTTACATTTACAAGATTGACATTGTGTACAATACCGCGTTATATATAATAATTTATGATGATTACCAGCAATGCATTTTCTAAAATCATCATATTCAATATCATGATAAAAATCATTCCAGATTATTAAATCTATATACGTTTGGTTTATGCCCGTTGGAATACGTATATTTATACACGGCGTGTATGTACAGTCATTGATACACCTATCTACTCAACTGTAATCGACATTTTTATATATATAAACATGGTCTTCATATTCAAATATTTGATCGCAATTATTGCGTCTAATACATTGGTATTGCCAACCATCTTCTGAGTCTATGATTCGAGTAATTTTACGTTTATTACCGGAATAAGAGTAATGATTATTGTCTACATCAATTGAGCAGTGTGTCTTCTGAATTTCACGAAAAATTTTCACTTGCACATGATCGGGCCATTCGATATACCCATTCTCGTACATATTAACCTCGGCTTGTCTGACGAAACGTTGCTTACGCATACCTCGTATGCCTAATTCTCGATCGCGCACATATTGTGTTATCGATATTTGTTTAATGTTCGATTTTTCCACAGCACTATTATTGTCTCGGAAAAGGTCGATTATGTGCCTCCATTCGTCTATACGTATTTGCAGCTCCATTGTTATATTATTTTATAGTTCACACCAACTATGTTCCATACGAACAACACCACTTTTAATATTCGTAATATTCTTCTTCTCTCGATCAGAACTCGGAGACGACTGATTGATCCATGGTTTTTTTCTCTATGCTTCGAAGGGTCACACTAGTGTAGCGATTGCACAACGACATACGTTAAACATTCTTAATCTCTTCATGATACACCCCTGATATAAGTAATTGTAGATTCTTTCCCCGTTCGACGTATCCTTATCTCTCTCGCATTGGATTACACAGCATGCACATTTATAAACAATATAAACAAATGGCACCTCCCAGAATCGTCCTCCGTAATTTTTTCTCGAAAGAATTGCACCCTTGCTTTCGCGGTACATCTCTCATCCCCGATATAAGTAATTCTAGATTCTTTCCCCGTTCGACGTATCCTTATCTCCCTCATTGAATTACACAGCATGCACATTTATAAACAATATAAACAAATGGCACCTCCCAGAATTGTCTTCCGCAATTTTTTTTCGGAAGAATTGCACCCTTGCTTTCGCGGTACATCTCTTACCCCCGATATAAGTAATTCTAGATTTTTTTTCCGTTCGACGTATCCTTATCTCTCTCTCATTGAATTACACAGCATGCGAATTTATAAACAATATAAACAAATAGCACCTTCCAGAATCGTCTTCCGCAATTTTTTCTCGGAAGAATTTTTAACGTATCAGCGCCGATGTTCAACCGTTTTATAAACGCAAGCAAACGCAAAAAAAGTACACCACGATATAGTAAACTTAAAACTCTTTATTCATGTTTTTTTACATATTTTTTTGTCTTACGTATTATATGGACTAAAAGCTAAAGCCGCCAGCTCACAATCGACGAGTTGATGCTTGTTGAAAGCGTCACTCGCGCGTATTATATTTGATACTTCTTTAGGATCCGTTACAGCGGACGCGATATAGGAGAATTGCGTAAATTTGACATCGATTGTTTGGATAATTTTATCTAATCGATCAAAAGTTACATCTATACATTGATCGAGATCGAACATACGATGAAACGTCGATTCTACCATCATCATGCATACGTTCGAAGATTCGAGACTTATGAGTTTAGCGTCGTTAATCGTACGAACTCGCACTGTTAGCGGTCCAACGCTTATAAAATTATAGATGTCGTGAGAGTCGTTCCGAAGGAGATTTAGAATATCGCGACGTTGCTCGCAGAGTCCCTTCCATGTTTCGAGAGATAATATCAGTCCCTTTCCCCGATGATCTCCTATGATAATCTCCACGTAACTCGGCGGACCCACGTTGATACAGATTTCGAGGAATTTGAATTCCGTAGCTGTCAATGCGTATCGTCTGCCTAGTATACGAACCGCACGACGCTCCGACGAAATGCTACGGGAAAAATTAAAATTAAGTAATACTAATAATACAATTTGTAAAAAATAGAAAAATAGAAAAATAGAAAAATGTTAAACGAAACTTTTACTCGTCGTATTTGTTCTCAAACGATGGAGTTTTATCACGACTCGGTACGTAATTATTCACGTGTCTTCCGATACCGCCACTGCTGCTACCGCTGCTGCTGCTTTTTTCAACGTAGTACATTTCTCTGGGAGGTTATGAAAAGTGAATCCACGAGCGGTTAACGCGACACTGATCGTACAGGAATTAATCGGTTATACCCGACGCTCATTTATTAAAAATATAATGTAGTGGTGGGGGATCAATGTTTCTAACGCATTGGAATTTAGGAGAAGGGGGAGGCGGTGCTCGAACAAAAGAATTCTTAGAAACGCATGCAAAGGATTAGGGTGGGGTAAATAAGAGATAACGCATATGAATGTTTACATATTTTATTTTTATCGCAATTCTTTCTGGCGTCGCGACCACCAGTTAAATATTTTGAATACATTTTGTAAGGCGCAATTCTTAACATGTTTTCCACATCGCATACTATTCGTATCGTCTAATTTATTTAGAGCATCGATATCTTCGTAATCCGCAAGGTTTCAATAATACAGCCATTCCCCGCATCGTCTAGTATATCGGCCAACCATTTTCGCTTTTCAAGTCCTTTGACGTACACGACGGACGATTTTTCTTCTTCTTCGTGTATCGTACCAACGACAGCTGTTGTAATCGCACGCTGAGCCAAGCCATACGGAACGTTTCCGTCTTCCCATTGTAATCCGTGATGATTTCTAATCAGCCATGAGACTTGACATCGCTCAGATTTTGTAAGCGTGTGCTACGGTACGGGACTTGCGAAAAAGTAATGCGATAGAACGTATCCCTTTCTCAAGATTGCCGCTTCCTTCACGACAAAATTTTTCCCAACGATAAATCCTTGCAGATCCACAAACGTTGGTACGGACATGACGAGATCTCTCTCTCTCTTCGATACGCCAGTCGAGAGGAACGGCAAAACTCTAAAACCATCTCGCAAGACTTTGATTTATATCATGCTCCTCTTCCCCCTCTCTCTTGCGTCGATGTTATCGCAAACACTTAGGTGATTTTGCGTACAACGTTGGTTAACGGATTGTACTGAATCACGCGATCGTGTATGATGAGACAGTACGCAGTGGTATTCGGCGGCACGTTCTCCTTACACTCGAATTCCAATCTCACATCCACAGTTGCGCTCTTGACCGATTCGTTTTGTCGAGAACAATCGATAATCACGAACGGACCGTAAAGTTGTAAAAAATCCCGACGGAGAGACTCGGCTCGAGATATTCGTATCCGTAATAATTCTTGCAGAAGCGCATATACGTGTCGTACAGAATGGAATATCTGTTTTTATCGAAATCCAGATTCATATCATCGTACGGATAATATTCCGAATTCAGATAAAGTTTAACGTTGACCAATTTACAGTGGTCGAATTCACTCGCATCCTTAGACATGACATTCTTTCGACCTGCCTGCAAAGCGAAAACGACGTATCGTGGTTTCTCCAGCTGAGTCGCGGTCTTAATGGCCCACGAATGCTTGGTTGTAAGCTGCAATAGCGGATACTCGTACAGATCCCACGAGCGAAAAGCCATGCTAAGATATCGTCCGCTTTCCAGAGCACGGAGCATTGACAACTTTTTGATTTCGCTCAACAGCACGTGAGGCATTCGCCATTGTATCTTGAATATGTCGAGCTCAGGCTCCTGCGCCGAATTTCCATGCAGACAATTGTCGTCGTTGCGCGATCGTATCAAGATTAATTCGTGACGAGCGTTAATCACCACGCGTCTGTAATCCTCGCAAAATCCCAGCAACATGTAGAGCGGTACGCAAAAATTGAAATATCCATTCGCGTTGGTCGACGGCTCCCAGCCGGCGTTTTTCATAATCACGCTTCTATCGGATGATACCGTTACATAGTTTTTGAGCGTAGTAGTTATTCCTACGTTTCTATTGCGATCAATCTCAACGCCGTCGAGTTCGTATCGAATCTCGTCGAACATGAATGCGACGCAATTATTTCCCAGTACCAATTCACTTTCTCCTTCAGCTGCTGGTCTGTGTTTCGTTAGTCGTCCCTCGATGTATAGGAAACTCTCGTGCGGCAGCGTATACAGATCCTGTTGTTGTATGGGTATTCTCGTCATTGTGTCCGAACGTTGTATTGGCGAACGGGTTGTACGTGTGAGTCTCGACCTTGACGATACGATCGTCAAAGATAGGTTCGTCACCGATGTTGAGAATGTCGGTCATCGTTCAGCTGTTTCGCACCGCGAATCCCAAAGATTGCAAAAACGCAACGTTCGATGCGCTGAGTTTCTTTTTCTCGGATGATTGGATATTAGCGAACGTTGACGTTGATGTTGTTGGTGTCGCTGATTTCGTAAAGATTGCGTTATCTCTCGCTTCTTTCGATCCGTTCAACACGAGCATCTCATACGTCGCATACGTACGTACGTTATCGCCGCAGCCGTCGTACGTGCAATCTTACGGTGATCTCTTCTCCTCGAAAATCGAGCAATCGTCCGTTCTGGTCGACAACGCGTTAAATCCGTAATGCTCCGCGCGATGATCGGAACGTAAATGATCTGCGCCAGCGTTTCCGATATCTTATATCCCGGCGGTACCCTCGGTGAAAATTCGTGTATCATATGAACGAGTTTTGCCGTTGTTGTACGCGCCCGCGGTCACGTTACATTCTACGCGGATAATATTAACGTTGATAATGTTAATCGGCATGTTCGATTCGTACCATTTTCCCCGGCTCGAGAATACGATTCGAGAATCCTAGCAGCGATCCAATGTTGTCGGTTTTGCTAAAGTTTAATCTGTATGCGCATTTGATCTCGCTTCTCATTGTATTGTAATTAGCGCGGAGCACTATCGGATATTCGCCATCTTCGTAGTCATCGCCGTCAATGTGTTTCTTATCGCGATGTTTCCGTGAAATTGCACGTTTCAAAAATTCATGTATATCTCGCAACTCGTACGATCCCTCGGGAATCGTAATTTCCGCGTCGTCTTGCCAAAGTAAAATTTATTATTCGAGGAATTCACGTTCGGTATCGTGTGATAAGTCTCAAAATCCGTTAGACCGAGTTCGTATTCATCGTCGCTCAAGCTACAGTGGGAAAGAAATTTGCCGCGAGAACGCTACTCTTCCCAGTCAACGTGAATGTCATAGACATGTCGACAAAACTATTGAACGAATACTGAGTTAAATAGCGCGATATCCGTCTTTAAATTTGCACGCATCGACCGTTCGAAGAAACTGCAAGCACAATTGTCCGCAGATGCTCTGATCGTAAGTTTGAACAGGCGTGTGATTGTACTGTATCTTCGTTACGTTTCGTCCGAAATATCGCACAAGTTCCTTGGGAGGTCGAAGATTGCCGAAACTGTCCGAAATATACGACGCGATCACCCCTCTTTGCGTACGCTACCCAATGAGTACCCGGTCCTTCGACGCTATCTAAATTTACGATGCCGTTCTCGTTTTGATAAATACCACCGATCGGTAAAGAGTCGCGCATGAAAACGCCTCTAAAATACGGAATGCGCATACGTTTCGCCAGTTGTAGCAATTGTACGTTGGTAGTTGCGCCAGACAGCTGTGGCGGCGGCTCTCTCAGCGAGAGTCGAATCTCTCGCACCGATACGATTTCGCGCTTTCTCGGCGAGTATCTTATCCGCCGCGTGTCTCTCGGTGAGATCGTTGCTCCGAGAGTACGCTATATCGTGCTCGCGACACGCCCGCGTCCAATAAATTTATACCTCGATCGCCTCTGGCTAATCGCTTCCGCAACCGCGTGCCTGGGCCGCAAAACTGATAGCCGGGAATATGGAATTCAATCGGAAGCGCGTTTATCGCACGATTTAAGAGACCGCTGCCTCTTACGATTCTCGCTGACATACGTAGCAATCTTTATCAACGGAGGCGGACCGTCAATGTGCGTTCGCTGCCACGGCTGGTTGTAATGTCGCATGCACGAACGATATTGTCCGAACCTCCGGATCAGCCTTTATATATTCAGGAAGCTTGTCCCACAATCGTTCCACGTAATCACCGGAAATTTTCCAGTAAAAGAATCTTCGAATATACTGCAGCTGTTTGGCGGTAAGTCCGAAGAATGTCTCTCTCGTCCGACAGAAGGAGAAACATTTTTGATACTGAGCGGTTTCGAGTCGCGACACCTCTATAAATAGGCCTCCCCCTCACGATCATTGCAAAATTGGTTCGAAACAGAAAACATGCGGTTCGTACGACAGCCTTGACGATACGCGTGACGAATTGCGACGACAGATTTACGCTTGATGGCGGACAACGCGGAGATGCGCAGACACGGTACGATGTTACCGACTACTATACACGCGATCGTTTGCGGTCCCTCGAATTGTGGTAAAACCAACGTTTTGATAAGTTACTGGAAAGTCCACACGGTGTACGTTTCGAGAACGTGTACGTGTACTCAAAGTCGCTGCAACAGCCGAAATATCGATATCTGGAGAATTTATTGACGCCGATCGACGAAATCGGCTACTTTTACGTTCTCGAATAACAGTGACGTCATTCCACCGAGCGAGGCACGTCCAAACTCGATTTTTGTCTTCGATGACGTGGCGTGCGACAAGCAAGATACGATAAGAGAGTACTTCTCAATGGGTCGTCACTCGAACGTCGACTGCTTCTATCTTTGTCAGACGTACGCGAGAATACCGAAACATCTTATACGCGACAACGCGAACCTGCTGATCTTGTTTTAAACAGGACGGTACAAATTTGAAACACGTGTACAACGATCACGTGAATACCGATATGTCGTACGAGGATTCAGTGAATTAT